>NC_090321.1:236430440-236730440 GCF_040869045.1 Eurosta solidaginis | reverse complement strand
AATGCATTCATCCGCTAGTTTAGAAGTAGTTCTGTAAGACTGCAAGGCACGTAAAGCTATATGGCTGTCTGACATAATGAGGTTACTCCTCGAGAATAATCCTTTTCGTGCATTCTCTACCTCAAACTTCTATTGCATGGATTTCTACTTAAAAAATTGGTAGGATAGCATCCCATTGTTAACGATTTCTTAAAGGCCGGCCTTAGTTACCAGTTCTCGTTTTTCCATCACCAAACTTCGATATCGAAAAATAAAATGCCGAAGAAAAAAATGTCGAAACAATGTAATGAATGATGTGTCAAATTCGCACGAATTTCGGTCAACATTTTTTAATTCGATAAAAAAAGATTTCTCTATAAAGAGGTTTTTAACGATTCGGCCTTTTGTGTTTCGACAATTTTTTTTAGACATATCGTATGGATCCCTTTTGTATTCCTTGCTTCCCAAAGATTTCTCTCTACAATGGGCACCTCGACATTTCGTAAAACTCTGAGCGTAGGAAAAACTGTATCACAAAGTTTCAACCCGAAGTTTTCTATGGGCTTTCTTATTACTTTCATATGCTGTGTCATGTTTCCGTTCTTTAGCTCAGAAATATTTTGAAGTTGCCTCTTTTCCTATCAAATAGGCCCTATTAGGTATTTCCACTAAGGGACTAAGTGAATCAGCGGTAAAAGTTCTCATAGCACCCGTTATGTAAATACAAACCTGTCGATGCATTTTGCTTAGTTTTGTTATTGCAGTTCTTTACGTAGTATACATATAATAAGGTAGCATATGTGGCTATTGGCTTCATAACAGTATTAAATGTCCAGTATACAATTTTGGGATATAGCCCGTATGTTTTTCCATAGAGTCGGATGCTGGCAAAGAAAGCTTGTTGTTGTTGTTGTTGTAGCGATAAGGTTACTCCCCGAAGGCTTTGGGGAGTGTTATCGATGTGATGGTCCTTTGCCGGATACAGATCCGGTAACACAGCACCATTAAGGTGCTAGCCCGACCATCTCGGGAACGATTTATATGGCCACATTAAATCTTCAGGCCATCCCTCTCTCCCCACCCCCAAGCTCCTCATGGAACCAGAGCCTCGTCTGTTAGTGAAACAGGATTCGCCTCGGATAGGTGAAGTTGACAATTGGGTTTGGAGAAGCTATATATTGCGCTGGCAACCTGAAAGGGTTGTGCTACACAGCCCCTTGAATCTGGTATTTTAGTCGCGTTTTACGACAGAGGTATTCTGACCCCCTAACCCGCTGGGCCGGCGAAGAAAGCTATTGTTACTTTATTTGAGTTTGCATCTAGATCAGTGGCGCATTCGATAAATTCGGTTGGGTTTTTTGTTTTTTTGGGAACTCTGTCGGCGTTGGGCACATAGGTCCTGGTTTTTGATAGGGGTTTTCAGTTTGGTCGTTAAAACAAACTTCTGGTAACACTACGGACTCAATCAGTCTATGTGAGGTCCTCATGGACCGGCCAGTTCAACCTACCTACCTGTCGGCGTTGGGCACCACCGATCTAGATGAGTATTCCACGGAAGGTTTTCTGTCCAGCATAAACCCTAGATATTTTGCTTCCATTGAGAATCGGATTTAGCGATTGTTTTGGTATGTATAGTTTTCTTCTCCTGATAAATCGCACTAGGACTGTTTTGTTAGGGTCGATAGACAATTCTCTTCTTATTACACCACCTTCCTATTATGTGCTGGGCTTGTTGTATGCGAATGTTTTCGCCTGCAGCACTGTGATATTGGTTACTAAGTCATCTACATACCCTTGAGTCTCAAACCATTGAGACAAGAGAGGACAGAGTATAACCCCTTGAAGGTATCCCCTAGAGGCCATAATTGACTCTGTTGTCCCTGCCAGATCAGGATTGATATTTTATATCTTTGCCATGGATAAGATGCAGTGAATGATCACTGGCTTTTTTCCTTGCCAATCATAGCTTGCTCTATAGCTTGAGATGTCAATAAAAGCACAGATGGCTACAATTTTAGACTTAAAAGCAAGTAAAATTTTCCCGTGAGGTTATGCTGTGCCGTAGTTGTGAATTTTCCTAGGTGATAGGCAAATTGAGTTCGACGCAGAAACAGTTTGTTTTGGTTGACCTCCCTAACGTGTGGATCTAAAATTGTTTCTATTACCTTTAGGAGAAACGAGCTGAGGCTAATTGGTCGGTCCGGCGAGAGCACTTCCTTCAGTTTCTTTATTACTTTTTATAAAGTGCCTCGAACTTTAGCTATTCAATCGATAAGTACTACCTTAATAAAACGCATTATAAAATAAATTCTTAATCGTTTACATTAACAAATTAAATTAAATGACAAAAAAATGTTTGCATATATTAACGGCAGCTGTCCATGCATTTTACTTGGCACACCTATTTATATATATGAATGAACAAAAAAATCTTTATATATTTACATTAATCCATATATGTATGTATTTTCTCTTATATTTTCATGCATGTTTTACGTGATAAAAACCACAATGCCAACGAAAACAAATAACTACATCAAAATAATACTAAAATAAAAATAACAACAACATTTTACCACTTGACGTCTATTTACTGTTGTACAACAACGAAAATATGAACACATTCAACAGTTGGTCTTATGGCATTTTACTTTACGAAATTGTGACGCTCGGAGGTACACCATATCCCATGATACCAATGAATCGGCTATTGCATTTACTAAAGAATGGCTATCGCATGGAGAAACCAAACAACTGTGGGACTGAATTGTATGTACATACATATATACATAAGTCAATGAAAATGTAGCAAAAATATTTCCTCCCTATTGCTAGTGTCGATCGGAATATAATCGACTATTTGCCGATTCCATTTTTTGCATTTAATATTACGAGCCGTACCCGTGCGCATCTTGCGCAACCAATATAAAAGTCTCTTATCAAATATCAACAGAAATCAGCTGTTCTATCAATCAGTTAAAACTTACAGCTTGCGCTGTCATCTAGCGTATGGTAACGACTGCCGGTAATGCAGTGCAAATATTCACAATAGTGCCATAGAACAAATAGATTTATTTGTGTGCAACCAAAACTTTATTTATAAGAGCGAAAAACGGACCCGTACGTAAAAACGGCAATTAGAAATTATATATATGATTATTATACAAATTAATCGCAAATCTTTGGACCATTATAAACAGTTATCTTGTACAAGACAGATTTTGCTATTTTTTCAACTTTTCGATGTATATAACATAATTTGTATCGCTCAGTGGTCGACTATCTACTGCAATCGACACTCGCTATAGGGGAGGTGTTTGGTAATACCCTGCAAAAAATGCGTTTAGTCCGGGATGCTTAAGGTATAAATCGTAGGGGCGCGTGCTAATAATGCTGTGGTGGCCACAGTGTAGTTTCACGTGTGAATTGGTTTGTGATTTAGAAATCTACCGTAGCAGGAGAAAGAGAACCGAAAAATTATACTAACCCATATAGCGACAACACATCTTGATCGATTTGTAAAAGTATGTATTTTCATTGATTTCTTTTAATTCGAAAAATTTAAGAATTGAAAAATGTTTTGAAAAACTATAAATATTCTTTTATTTATTTTATACTAAAAAATAAAAAAATAAAAAACACACACCTTAATGTCACTTAAATAATAATTTTTATTTTTGTATAACTAAAATTACAAAAAGAGGGGCCTTGGACGCACTACACATTTGGTCTCCAGTGCTTTATTTGATCTAACAGTTTTATGCGTTAATTAATCCTTTTTCCAATTCAGAAGTGTATTCTACAAGCAAATCGATGGCTTACCAATGGGGTTAAATATAAGCCCCTTTTTATGCAATTTATTTATGAATACTATCGAAGAACAATTAATTCAGAGCTCATTGTTCCCACGGGTATACTATCGCTATGTCGATGATTGTGTATTAATTATTGAAAAAGACAAAATCAATAGCACGCTTGACTTATTCAATTCAATAAATTGTAAAATTCAGTTCACATATGAATCTGAGGCAAATAATGAGCTGCCTTTTCTTGATTTAAAACTAATACATGGTACTGATGGAGTTATCGAGTTCGATATTTATCGAAAACCTTCATCGACTGAGCATTTCATCCCCATTGAATAACCTAAGTTAGCAGTTAGCAGCTTTTAATTCCATGACTCATCGTCTTGTAAATGTACCGCTCAATGAAATCGCATTTAAGAGAGAGAAAATAATAAACATAGCTGAATGTAATGGCTACTCCCCTAACAGCATCATACAGCTAATCAAAAAACATAAAAGAAAAAAGAGAATGCAGCTCGTTTTTCGATACAGTGGATAAAAAAGATGAACAAGTTTTTTGTAGCATAACTTATGATACGGATTACTTCAAACATATTAAAAGATTGTTTAATAAAGTAAACGAAACGTTGCGCCTAAAAATAAATCTAAATTGAAATCGTTGCTTAAATCGACGAAGGACAAGTGTGACAGTTTGGATAAACCGGAGGTTTATTTAGTGACGTGCTCACAAATGAATGACGATGGAACGGTATGAAGCGCGAAATATATAGGCCAATCGAGTCGCACTGTGCGAATTAGGATGAATGAACATCTCAAATACATCAAAAATATTGATCCAAGGAGTGGAATCGCGGAGCACGCTTTATTGAACAAGCATGCATTAAGTGAATAGGACTGTAAATTAATTGTATCAGAATCCAATATAAATAAATTAAATATTTCAGAATCACTACGCATCTATGTTAATAAAAATATTGCAGTTATTCGTGATAGTGGCCCATTGAACTCTAGTCTTTTTTCAGCCTTGCATTAAATTTACTGTTTTACTTTTTATTGTTGTTGCGTTGCTAATGCGCATTCTCTTATTGCTCGTTTTTGTACTGTATGATGTTATTATATTAGAAATTATTTGTTTATTGTTATAAATAAATAAATAAATGGAAGGCGCGATAACCTCCGAAGAGATCTAAGGCCGAGCTTCTCTTCCAATTTGCGTCGTGCTCCTCTTGATTTTCCCTACAAATTGGCCGGACGGCACCTACATGTTTTATGCCGACTCCGAACGGCATCTGCAAGGCAGATGAGTTTTCACTGAGAGCTTTTCATGGCAGAAATACACCCGGAGCGCTTGCCAAACACTGCCGAGGGGTGACCCTGCTTAGAAAAATTGTCTTCTAATTGAAAAATCTTATTTCTAAAATTTTGATGTTGTTTTTCCCGGGGTGTCAACCCAGGGCATACGGTGTGGTAGGCGGAGCACGCTACCATCACATCACGGTGGCCGGTGGTGTTATTGCTAGGCTTTATTTGTCATCTGATGGGCAATGGTTGGTTGACATAAAGAACTGAAGAAGGCACCACGCGAGTGTCGAAACAATTTGTATTGTTTTTGTAATTTTAGTTACAAAATAAAAACAAGTAAGGAAGGTTAAGTTCGGGTGTAACCGAACATTACATACTCAGTTGAGAGCTATGGTGACAACCATAAGGGAAAATAACCATGTAGGAAAATGAACCGAGGGTAATCCTGGAATGTGTTTGTATGACATGTGTATCAAATGAAAGGTATTAAAGAGTATTTTATGAGGTAGTCGGCCATAGTTCTATAGGTGGACGCCATTTAGGGATATCGCCATAAAGGTGGACCAGGGGTGACTCTAGAATGCGTTTGTACGATATGGGTATCAAATTAAAGGTATTAATGAGGGTTATAAAAGGGAGTGGTGGTAGTTGTATTGGTGGTCGCCTTTTCGAGATATCGGCATAAAGGTGGACCAGGGGTGACTCTAGAATGCGTTTGTACAATATGGGTATCAAACGAAAGGTGTTAATGAGTATTTTAAAAGGGCGTGGGGCTTAGTTCTATAGGTGGACGCCTTTTCGAGATATCGCCATAAAGGTGGACCAGGGGTGACTCTATAATGCGTTTGTACAATATGGGTATCAAACAAAAGGTGTTAATGATTATTTTAAAAGGGAGTGGGCCTTAGTTCTATAGGTGGACGCCTTTTCGAGATATCGCCATAAAGGTGGACCAGGGGTGACTCTAGAATGCGTTTGTACAATATGGGTATCAAACGAAAGGTGTTAACGATTATTTTAAAAGGCAGTGGGGCTTAGTTCTATAGGTGGACGCCTTTTCGAGATATCGCAATAAAGGTGGGGCAGGGGTGACTCTAGGATGCGTTTGTACAATATGGGTATCAAACGAAAGGTGTTAATGAGTATTTTAAAAGGGTGTGGGTCTTAGTTCTATAGGTGGACGCCTTTTCGCTATATTGCCATAAAGGTGGACCAGGGGTGACTCTAGGATGTGTTTGTACGATATGGGTATCAAATTAAAGGTATTAATGAGGGTTTTAAAAGGGATTGGTGGTAGTTGTATAGGTGGCCGCCTTTTCGAGATATCGGCATAAAGGTGGACCAGGGGTGACTCTAGAATGCGTTTGTACAATATGGGTATCAAACGAAAGGTGTTAATGATTATTTTAAAAGGGAGTGGGCCTTAGTTCTATAGGTGGACGCCTTTTCGAGATATCGCCATAAAGGTGGACCAGGGGTGACTCTAGAATGTGTTTGTACAATATGGGTATCAAACGAAAGGTGTTAATGATTATTTTAAAAGGGAGTGATCCTTAGTTCCAGAGGTGGACGCCGTTTCGAGATATCGCCATAAAGTTGGACCAGGGGTGACCCTAGAATTTGTTTGTACGATATGGGTATCAAATGAAAGGGGTTAATGAGCATTTTAAAAGGGAGTGGGCCTTAGTTTTATAGGTGGACGCCTTTTCGAGATATCGCCATAAAGGTGGATCAGGGGTGACTATAGAATGCGTTTGTACAATATGGGTATCAAACGAAAGGTGTTAATGAGTATTTCAAAAGGGCGTGGAGCTTAGTTCTATAGGTTGACGCCTTTTCGAGATATCGCCATAAGGGTGGACCAGGGGTGACTCTAGAATGTGTTTGTACGATATGGGTATCAAATTAAAGGTATTAATGAGGCTTTTAAAACGGAGTGGTGGTAGTTGTATATGTGAAGGCGTTTTCCAGATATCGACCAAAATGTGGACCAGGGTGACCCAGAACATCATCTATTGGATACCGGTAATTTATTTATATATATAATACCACGAACAGTATTCCTGCCAAGATTTCAAGGGTTTTTTATTTCGCCCTGCAGAACTTTTTCATTTCATTCTACTTAATATGGTAGGTGTCACACCCATTTTACAAAGTTTCTTTCTAAAGTTACATTTTGCGTCAATAAACTAATCCAAATACCATGTTTCATCCCTTTTTTCGTATTTGGTATAGAATTATGCCATTTTTTTTGTTTTTGGTAATTTTCGATATGGAAAAAGTGGGCGTGGTCATAGTCGGAATTCAGCCATTTTTTATACCAATACAAAGTGAGTTTAGATAAGTACGTGAACTGAGTTTAGTAAAGATATATCGATTTTTGCTCAAGTTATCATGTTAACGGCCGAGCGGAAGGACAGACGGTCGACTGTGTATAAAAACTGGGCGTGGCTTCAACCGATTTCGCCCTTTTTCACAGAAATAAGTTATTGTCCCAGAATCTAAGCCCCTACCGAATTTCACAAGGATTGGTAAATTTTTGTTCGACTTATGTCATTAAAAGTATCCTAGACAAATTAAATGAAAAAAGGCGGAGCCACGCCCATTTTGAAATTTTCTTTTATTTTTGCATTTTGTTGCACCATGTCATTACTGGAGTTGAATGTTGACATAATTTACTTATATACTGCAAAGATATTAAATTTTTTGTTAAAATTTGACTTTGAAAAAAATTTTTTTTAAAAGTTGGAGTGGTCGTTCTTCGATTGCGCTAATTTTTATTAAGCGTGCATATAGTAATAGGAGTAACGTTCCTGCCAAATTTCATCATGATGTCTTCAACGACTGCCAAATTACAGCTTGCAAAAGTTTTAAATTACCTTCTTCTAAAAGTGGGCGGTGCCACGCCCATTGTCCAAAATTTTACCAATTTTCTATTCTGCATTATCAGTTCAACTCACCTACCAAGTTTCATCGCTTTATCCGTCTTTGGTAATGAATTATCGCACTTTTTCGGTTTTTCGAAATTTTCGATATCGAAAAAGTGGGCGTGGTTATAGTCCGATATTGTTCATTTTAAATAGCGATCTGAGATGAGTGCTCAGGAACCTACATACCAAATTTCATCAAGATACCTCAAAATTTACTCAAGTTATCGTGTAAACGGGCAGACGGACGGACGGACGGACATGGCTCAATCAAATTTTTTTTCGATCCTGATGATTTTGATATATGGAAGTCTATATCTATCTCGATTCCTTTATACCTGTACAACCAACCGTTATCCAATCAAAGTTAATATACTCTGTGAGCTCTGCTCAACTGAGTATAATTATTATTTAAGTGACATTAAGGTGCGTGTTTTTTATTTTTTAGTACATTCTATAAATATTCTATTTTCTCTTTTTCTGTAAGCAATATTTTTGCAATATCTTCATTGGTTTTCTTTTTTTCGCCATATTTTTATTATTATTTTTTTTTGTTTGATCTTTTTCAAAGTGCGAAAATAAAACTATTTAAAAATTAAATATTATTTAAAAATTAAATAATTTTTTTTAATAAACAATTTTTCCGCAACTTGGGGTCACCAGAGCCTCGGCTGTCAAAGAAAAAGGATTCACCACGGGTAGGTGAGGTTTGCAATTGGGCTGGAGAAGCTATATATTACGCTGGCAACCCCTTGAGAGGGTTGCGCAACACAACCCCTTGAATTTGGATTCACCCAATTAGGACATGCCTTTGGTGTTTGATAAATGCTTTGCGCTGACCATAATCTACTTCAATTCTTACATCTCGATAACTACATGCTTTCTTACAGACTAGTTAAAAATAGAAAACAATTCAAGCTTAAACGTATATAGATAAGCTGTTATTAAAATTAATGACACTACTGAATCGATTTGCTAGATCTATAGTCCTAGTTATAGGTTCATTTATAGCATACTTCGTTTTATGAGTTATTTCCATATATGTAATACTCCTATATTGCTGCAAAAGGCTAGGTACATTCCCAAACATCAGGGTGCCGATATATTGCTGTTTGAACGTTTTTGTTTTTGTATTCAATAATCGAATGCATGATTCAATTACTAGAGGTTTGTTCTCCAATGATGACAGATCTTTGACACTCCCAAATTAAAAAAACTGGACGGGTTGCTTTTACGAAGTAAGGAAAACGGGGAATAATTCAATCCCCTTCAGTGAAAATTGTAGTAGAAAAGTATTTTTGGTAGTATATTAGTAGTGATAATAAATTTGTAAATGCCATAAGTTTTTGGGGAAATAATTCATTTTCAACTAAATATTTCGTGAATTGATAAAGTTATGTTGGTTTGGTCATTTTTTCAGAAATTATTTTAAGAATGCCGTACGTCAGGATTTTATTCAAAAATGCATTATCCCAAAAACTCCCTATATGAGCATAAGTTCAATGCATTTTGTCATAAGTGGGAGTTAATGAAAAGCATTCCGAGATGAAGTGTTCTTCAATCTAACTTTAATATAGGGGGGTTTTGTGACAAATCCAGATTTGGGAAATTTTTGAAAAATATTTTGAGATAGCACGATTTTGAACGGGCAGCCGACATGGTATCACCCCATACTCAGCAGCCGCAATGAACTGACAAAAACAAAAATAAAAGAAAATGACTTATTGTCTTAGAACTTTATATTCCTACATTGACTTTGACAGAAGAGTTAAGCTTTTGGGCGGCCCTTCTACACAGTTCGTATTCACCTTTTTATTCTAATATTTCGGAAAGCTCTTTCCCATTCAGTATTAAGTGGAAGCGCTTCGGATAAATCGTTAATTTAGAATATTCGGAATACGTTCATTTGATACTATCTCACGAGGTCCGAATATTCCAAATAAGTATATACATAATATTCCAAAAGTAAAACGATTCCACAAATTCTTAAATGGAGACGTATTTTCCGAACATACGGAATGAATAAGTTAACGTGCTCAATTACAAATGACATTTTTATGCGAATCGGTTTACTAGTCGAATTTTTGACGTTGAACGATGACATTTTATTTGGTTTAGGTTTCGCATGTTAATAGGTTTCCGAAAGTGCGCGATTCCTTGGTGTCCGTACTTTTCATAAAACCTATGGTCAGCCACACTAATAGATCACGGCATAGTAAATAAATTCATCAGAAAATTAAAAAAATGTTCTAAAGAATTATGCAGTTCAGTACTTAGCGGATATTTGTAAACTGATTGCTTCCTATTTCTACTACTAATATTTTTCGAAAAACAAACAACACAGTTAACGAATGTCAATTCGATTCGGGAGCAAAATGGCTGCAATTGTCAAAAAATGTGTCTGTCGAGCAAACCTCTTGTGATTGAATCATGAATCGAATGTACCTAAATTTAAATTTTTTCTTGTCACACTATTGCGAGCATTTTCTATTAGCAATATAGGAGTATTATATATTATATATGGTTATTTCGACAAATAATCTATTATGCCGAAGATCACGCAGTGCAATATATGGAATGAACAAATTAGATAAATCGGAGCAATTCGTGCTAAAGTTTATTACATTATAGGCAAGCATTAGTGAGATAAAAGTTCTTCTGTCATGCAAAGGGGCCGTCTGGCCAGTTAAGCATACGTATAACAATTTTTGTAAAAAATGTTTGAACCTTCTCAATTTAATTGGAGTTAGGTTCATAGAAAGGATTCCATATTATTGAGCAATATTTAAGACCACATATGACCACTGGTATTGCGTCTACTGAACCCAACCATTGCAACAAATTTTGAAACAACGAAGTCAATGTGACTAGAAAAAGAGAGTTGGAGTCAAAAATTACACCCAAGTCTTAACTCTCTTAACAACTATTAAGAGACTGAGTATTTAGTTTGTAGATAAAGTATGTGGAAGTTGTCTTTTTGGACACAACAAAGCATTTATTTGAATTTAAAAATAAATTATTGTCTGCGCACCATCCGGCAAAAGAGTTCAGATAAGATCTGTTAGAAATAGTTTGACAAATAAGTAATATTTTTTGTGAATCATGTATATAGCTTTAGTGTTATATTTCAATCATTAAAGGTGAGAAGTGATGGGGAAACATATTGCTAAGTCAGGAAAAAAATTTGTTTTGAGTGGGGAAATTGTGCTAAATCATAAAATAGCTGCTGGGTTAGCATACGTGATTTTTATTTATGACTTATTTTGTTGTGTTGATTTTCCGACAGGGTGGATAAATGATGTATATTGGAACGATTTTCCGTCATCCCTTGCCAATTCGGTTTTGAGACAAACCGGTTTCTGCGTTGTGCCATCATCAGTGTCGATTTTCGTTCTGATCTGTTGTTTTCGTTTGTCTTGTATTTATAGTTCGTAGGTACATAAGCACGTATTGTCAAAATTGATGCTTTGTATATTTAGTTATGTGTATGTGCTGTGTGTTCATTCAGAACCGAGTGTGGTTTTTACTGATCGATTTGTGTGGCTGACTGGGGCAGTTAAAAATTCGTAATTTTAGTCGATTGATCTTCTTTGTGGGTTTGTTGTTTTGGTGTGTTAATTGTTTTGTGTTTATTTGTTGCTGTGTGTTTGTCTGTTGTACCTATGTCATTACTTTGTTTCTTGTAAACAAGTTTTAAAGGCTCGAATATTGTGTCAGAAATTGTGTTTATCTCTTCGTTTATTATTCTACCGTCGAATGTTTTCTGTTTGTAGATTTCCATGTCTTCGAGTACGTTGAGACGTCGGCCTTTTGCTTGTATGTGAAGAACTCTGACTGTTTTATTGATGTTTGCTGGGGTACATTCATTCTCGACCATGTGATTCGCGAAGTTAGACTCGGGTATAATGTTTAGATTCCGTATTTTTATGTTGTAATCTCTAATATGTTCTCTGAACCTCGTTCTTATTTGCCGTTCTGTTTGTCCTATGTAACTATGTTGGCATCCGCAGGTATGCTCGTATACGCCGTGGCTGCTAAACGCATCCTCTGAGTTAGTGTTAGTTCTTAGGGCTCGCCCTAGATTGTTCGATGTTTTGAATGCTATGTTAATGTTGTATTTTTTTAAAAAGTTTGCCAATTTATATGTTGCTTTTCCAGTATATGTCATAGTCGTCCAGCTATTATTTTTAAAATCCGAAAAACAAATTTTTACAAAAAAATTTTTTTTTTTTTTTTAATTAAACTAAGACTAAGCAATAACCCATATTTACAATCTGCTAGAAAATATAATCCTGGAAATATATAGACTGGGTCAATGACCTATTTAAAAAAAAAAGAAATAAACATCATAGGGCCCGTTATAAGTTCCGTCAGAATAATTTCGCCGTATTATCATCTCAGTGCTTATGGATATATTTCCTTATCCCTCTTGGTTTAGTGCGCGATATTTTAACACAGTCAAAGCTTCTTATAAGTCAAGTGTCAAGGAATGATATCGGTAGATACGACTCACCATCGTTAGCTGGGCTTCCAAGGTTTGGTAGTGGTATTATCCTTGCCCTTATTCATTATTCTGGAATGACAAAGGCTAAAACGACAAGTAGAAGACATGCATTAGGTAGCTGATACCCTTATGCCAAAAGTGCTTTAGCACCGACATAGCTATCTCGTCTAGGCCTATTGATTTAGAAAGCCCTTTTAATGGTGTTGAAGTTGTCATAACGTCAAGTGAACTTTTGCGACCTTATGGAATTCACCAATAAAAATATTCTAACGAATTTTTGGTAAATTCCTGACACCTTCTGCTAACGTTCAAATCGCTGAACTGTAGAATATATAACTCCAATATTCAGTATTGCAAAATGGACTTTATTAGACTACTTTGGGAGTAGGACTTCACACTTATACTTCACTTCGCAACTAATACCGTGTTTAAATCAAACTGATTAGTTATTCCTCAGCTTGCGCTGTTTTTATACTCTTTCTTGACTCGTTCGCATATTTCTCCTAAGGTCTATACTACAGCTGGATTTCGATTAGATTTTTAATCGATCTTTTTTCGAGGAATCGTTTTTTTTCTAGAATTCGTCGATTTTTTTAGCGTTCGCAGTTTTGATAATCTTACAGTTATTATAGGGACAATTTAACATTGATTAAACAAAATGGCCAAAAAATATATTTATTGTAATTTTTATAAAATTTACCTTCACTGTCTCATATTCATAGTCAAAATAAAATAGTTTCGACCTTATTTAGAACAATACACCATGACTATGCGCCATTGTGTTGGTGACTTCGATTAGCGCACAAACACCTAGACGGTGAGGCGTTGCAAGAAAAATCACGCCAGCATCCCTGTTTCAGCATAACCGACACCAAGGGAGATGGAGTATTCTTACTGGAGGTCTCCCCCTTCGTCCGCTTCCAAATACGGGTGCCGATAGGTATACTATCTGTGCCAGAGCGTCTTCGTGCATTCCCACAACATGACGTAGCGGTTGGCATCACGGCGAGCATCATAAATCGTCGCCAGGACTTTTCTCTCGTACACTGGGCCATCCCATTTTCTTTCGACACGGTTCATGATTCCAATCCTTACATTAGAAGTGGTACGATGTGAGCTTTATAGATCTGCGTACAAAATGGAATATCCTAAACAAAAATTGTGCATGCTATCTGGTACCTGAAGTTTGTTTCTCTACTACTGCTATAAACTAATTTAAAAAAGCAAAAAATTAATGATATTTCAGTATGAAATACACTAGTTAATGATCCCACTCCCAAGGAGGACCAAGTGCAGAACCAGTGGTACCCCTTAATTTGCGACCTAGTGCCAGAAAGTGTCGAACGGTGAAAACCGTGTAACCAATTAAGCAGCAATTAACTCCCTTCGATTCGATTTAATCGATTCTCAAAAGAAATCGATTTTTCAAAAAATCGAATCGAATCCAGCTGTAGTCTAGACTTTTCCCGTATTAGTATTCTATAACAGTTGTATCTCATGCTTGGTTATTTAGCTATATACATGTATGTATAACTGTAGTTTATGCTTTTTTTCTAGCCATTTTCGTGTGTATGTGTGAATAACAACTTCTGCTCTTAATATATGTATGTATGTGAATATGTGAAATAATCTCTCTGCTTTAAGCTGCTAGTTATGTGTATGGAATATTCTTCGTTGCCTTGTACATAAGTATCGCTGCTTGCTGTTTTTGTTATTGTGATTATTTACTAACAGCATAGTGATGCTAATATCGGCAAAAATATGATCTTGTACGACTTCAAATGTTACACTCACTATAAGATTTGCGTATCGGCGCATACGAAGTTAACTTAAATTTCATTCTTGTATGTTAAGTGTAAAAGTGTGAGTATGAGGCTCTAAACAAATTTATTTAAAGAACTGGGGGAGAAAACAATTGCATGTTTACAAAAAGAAAAATTAAGAAAATTTGGGCATACTTAAAAAAAAATTTACAAGTAAAAATATCGATTTTTTTTCAAAACTTCGCTGTATAGAAAAAGGAAAATTTTTAAGCAAAATACATTCAAACAGAGCTTAATCGCTGCGCAGCCTTTAAACATGGAAATACCCATATATGTATATGTAATTAATTTCTTAGATATACCCATCATTGAAATACTTATGAACACCGAACACAATATTCAATTGCACTCTCACACACACGTGCACATTTAACACACACACACTCATATTGTACTCATTCACACACACAGATTTCAATTTTTGTTTGGTAGACCAACCTACTGCCATTGACAGCATTTTCTTTTACAACAAAAAGTCACTTAATTTCCATTCTTTGTTTACTTAATTCAACTTGCACCATGAATTCCAGTGAAACAAATTTTCGTAGTGCTTTTATTTATCAAATTTCAATAACATTTGGTTTTTTTTTATTTTCTTATAAAAGCTATAACCTCATGTATGCTTGTTGGAATGTGAATCCTGGTGAGCGTCCTTCTTTTACTGAAATTATTAAAATTCTTGACGAATTTTTGGCTGATGAGCCAGAGCGTAAAATTGAAAATGTTATGGGCGTGCCAAATATGGAGTGGTAAGTATTTACATATTTACACAAACAAAACAAAAAAGCAACTTAATTAATGAAAATTCCATTTTGAACAAATATTGAGACGAATGTATGTTTGTATGTGCTATCTAATTGTGTAGTTACTAAAGTTGACCGAAAAAAGATTGCAATTGCGCGCATTTCAAATTTAATCTTTTGTTGCAAAGGTCGCGTAGCAGTTTTTTTTAACCGATCTTCAAAAGACCCGAAATCTTTTATTTTTTTCTTTTTATTTACTTATTTGACCGTCCGAATGTTCATGTGTATGTCGTTAATGTTCTTTTGAGCTCTAAAGCTATTCAAATTTTGTTTTCCTCATCTCCTTTAGAGAAAATTTGTTGCTGAGGTTATGTGATTATTATACTCAGCGTGCTTTGCACACAGAGTATATTGACTTTGATTGGATAACGGTTGGTTGTACAGGTATAAAGGAATCGAGATAGATATAGACTTCCATATATCAAAATCATCAGTATCAAAAAAAAAAATTTGATTGAGCCATGTACGTCCGTCCGTCTGTCCGTTTACACGATAACTTGAGTAAATTTTGAGGTATCTTGATGAAATTTGGTATGTAGGTTCCTGGCACTCATCTCAGATCGCTATTTAAAATGAACGATATCGGATTATAATCACGCCCACTTTTTCGATATCTAAAATTTTGAAAAACCGAAAAAATGCGATAATTCATTACCAAAGACGGATAAAGCGATCAAACTTGGTAGGTGTGTTGACCTTGTGACGCAGAATAGAGAATTTGTAAAATTTTATGTCAACAATTATGTCAAAATTCAACTTCAGTAATGATATGGTGCAACAAAATACAAAAATAAAAGAAAATTTCAAAATGGGCGTGGCTCCGCCCATTTTCATTTAATTTGTCTAGAATACTTTTAATGCCATAAGTCGAACAAAACTTTACCAATCCTTGTGAAATTTGGTAGGGGCATAGATTCTATGACGATAACTGTTTTCTGTGAAAATGGACGAAATCGGTTTGCAGCCACGCCCAGTTTTTATACACAGTCGACCGTCTGTCCTTCCGCTCGGCCGTTAACACGATAACTTGTGCAAAAATCGATATATTTTTACTAAACTTAGTTCACGTATTTATCTGAACCCACTTTATCTTGGCATACAAAATGGCCGAAATCCGACTATGACCACGCCCACTTTTTCGATATCGAAAATTACGAAAAATGAAAAAAATGCCATAATTCTATACCAAATACGAAAAAAGGGATGAAACATGGTAATTGGTTTGGTTTATTGACGCAAAATATAAGTTTAGAAAAAACTTTGTAAAATGGGTGTGACACCTACCATATTAAGTAGAAGAAAGTGAAAAAGTTCTGCAGGGCGAAATCAAAAGCCCTTGGAATCTTGGCAGGAATACTCGTACTGTTCGTGGTATTACATATATAAACAAATTAGCGGTACCCGACAGATGATGTTCTGGGTCAGCCTGAACCACATTTTTGTCGATAATTCGAAAACGCATTCACATATACAACTAAGGGCCACTCCCTTTTAAAACCCTCATTAATACCTTTAATTTGATACCCATATCGTACAAACACATTCTAGAGTCACCCCTGGTCCACCTTTATGGCGATATTCCGAAATGGCGTCCACCTATAGAACTATGCCCACTCCCTTTTAAAATGCTCTTTAATACCTTCCATTTGATACCCATGTCATACAAACACATTCCAGGGTTACCCTAGGTTCATTTTCCTACATGTTGGTTTTCCCTTATTTTGTCTCCAAAGCTCTCAGCTGAGTATGTAATGTTCGGTTACACCGGAACTTAGCCTTCGTTACTTTTTTTTACTTCCATTCTTTAATATTTCGTGAAATTAATTCATTTGGTCTAATTTAAAATTCTCTTTGCTTTATGCATTTCAAACCTATTTACACTAAACACTTTTGCGGATGCTCGATATGAATTCTAGGCCTTTTCGCTTGGTTACCGCATAATGCCTCACTGTTTACAAATGTAGGTGGGTGAAAATACGGTTGCCTCCAGGAATCGTAACGTAATTTAAACGTTATTTTTTCGACTTTCATATCAAAAGTCAACTTTTAACAGTTAACCTTTGACTATTATAATAGAATTCAACTTTAAGAGGTATCTTTTAACTCTTTTCAAAATTGTCATGAGTTTATTCATTTGAAATTTCAGTCCCTTTTTAGACCTTCTACAAGCGTGGAATTCACAGGTCGTAGAGAGTCACATGGAAACATTTTTGTGCGGCTGAGGAAGATAAGGTGAGGTTAAGAGTGAGTGCGTGGGAATTTCCAACACTTCCGCTCAGAGAGATTTTTGTCCGCTGTGAGTGGCGCCAGTGAGTGCGGGTTTGCGGCACATTCGTCTTTGGTGTATTTAAGAAGGAGTAAAAGATCCACCTTCCGAACCTCTGTCTGGCTATCTAAAAATCGTGTTTCCAAAAATCTGAGTCGTCGTTTACTGTCTTTGGTCGTATCGTGTTATACGATCCGTGATCCCAATCAATGTTTTGAATCGCAATAGCTCTGAAATGGTTAATCGGACTAGGGAAATATGTTTAATGATAGCTACCAGTACTCATTAGAACCAAAACTTATTATCTTTTGATAGTTTCATATTTATCGTTTGAGTGAAATTGCTTCTCGATACGTGATCGTTCAACATGATATGGGCCCTGGACATTGGCAGAGCAATGAATCAGCTCCTTTTCCTGCTCATTCTGACAGTTTCCGCAGAAGTGCTTGTTGGTAACGCAGACGTTCCAATCATATTGGGCGAGATTAAAAGAAAGCGAAGCAAGAAATGCGTGGAACCAATCGTGGGCTGCAGAGGGTCGAAGATCATGTGCAGGTCTTGCAGACCAAACTAATAAAAACGCATTGTATTTGCTTAACGAACGAAAGTAAACGCGGTTGCCCTAGCCGAAATCAGTATGCGTTGCAAGAGTATGGAAACGTCAAACCGAAATGTCACGCAGAACGGAGTTTGGAAAACGCATAAGTTTCTTACGCAGTTAATTCAATTTCGGTTGGTTCCATTTGTATGAACATGAGACATTTTAGATAGCAAACTTCCGGAATGCGTTTCTATTAGGTTGGCTGTTACAATCTACAAAGTAACTCTTATCATTGAAAAGAAGGAGCTGTAGGTTCATGATGGGTATTCTGACTTGACACTCGTAAGGCTAAGACTCCAGTTATCAAGAGTGACACAGCTATCAGATCTAGAAGCAGCAAGTAGCATAGGCCCTAGAAAGATTTTAGTATTTTCCAAGAGTTCGGAATCACTTTATAACATAGGTCCTGGATTCTGATACATTTTTTCAGTTTAGTCGTTGAGCAAACTTCTTGTAGCACTATGGACTTATTCAGTCTATGTGAAATCCTCACAGACCAGCTAGTTAAACGTAACCTCCTAACCAGCAATGCATAGCTCACAACTATATTAATATCATTCGTCCAGCTGTAGATTGTAACTGCTTAAACGAATCGGGTTAAATAGGGAAGCCTCTATATCAAAAAACTGAAGATGAGAAAAAGAATTGAATAAATAATGCCTTGGAAAATTTTTGAGATATCTCTTTAAAATTTGTTATGACCCCTTCAAGCTTCGCCTTAAAGCCTATAACACATTTAAGCTGTCATCGGTTCTTCATAAGTTAATAGTAAGTTCAATCAAATCGTTCAATATAAGATGGTAAGGTCACCTAGTCCTCGCCTACAATATTTAAACCAAATCCTGTCATATAAATGGGGAAATCGAACGCTTCTTCTTTTTTCTGCTTCTAATCCTCCTTCATATGTTCTTGAACTTGTTTCAATATATTATTACCATCGCATACAATACATACATTAACTATACCGATATTAACATAGCCATTATATGGAATTCACTTCAGTTTTTATTTCTTTTTTTCGGTAGCGTTGAACATTATCAACACACAGAACGTCCATTTCAAAGGTCAAACGATCAAAGTCTGTACCAGGAATATCAATTACAAAAACATCTACATTCAACACCTATTGAAGATGCAGAAATAAATGGAACAACTATGGATGACTCCTATCTGAAGCCTTTGTAGTCCAAATAAAGTAAAACGAATGCAGTTCTGGAAAAGGGCAACGGACGCAAAATACGTTCAACCAAGCAAATGGGAATTGGAGAAGATTCCTTGAATTAGTATCATATACCTATTTACATTAGAGTGTATCAAAAAAAATTGTCTTTGTATACTCGCACGAAAGTTTTCTTTAGATGTCAGATTGAACTAGTCGGTAAATAGCTGTGGTTACCAAATTGAAACTGTGGCTGTGTTTTGATAAGAGTAAAATCATCGAAGGGGTTGTAGTTTAGTCTTCGATTAACGAGCAACGAGGCAAGACGTACGCATGCATGTTTGTTAACATTCAAAAAATATTTACGAACTATTTATTATTTCATTGCTTGAGTCTAACAAAAAATTAAAACAACATGTATTGCTGACATCAAATAGTTAAAACATTCTGCGCATGAGTGTTTGTATGCAAAATATGTTTTTTTGATCATTTTTGAATTATCATCATCATCATTTGTTTAACCGCTTTCAACATATCGCTACCGCCAGCCGATCAAACCCTCTTTCAATAAGTTGATGCTATCACGCCCATTTTTTTTAATTTTTTATGCAGATGAAGCCAGTTCTATACTGGAAACAAATGTGCCTAATTTGAGGAGAGTAGCTGTATTTGCGATTGAAATATTCAAGAATAAAATTTATAGGAATTATTTGAAACATAAAAAGGACGTGGTTATATTCGATTACGGCGCTAATGAAATATTAAAATTAATAAGAGGAAGGTTTCATCTTCAATGTCTGACAATAATTAATTTTATTAAAGAAATTCTTTCTCTCTTATACATAATTTCTTAACCTACACATTCATAATTATTCTAATACTAACAAACTAAAAATATGTACATTTGTAATAATAGTATGCAAAGTCAGCAGATTGCTATTTATGTAAACCATGTAAACCATGTAAAATGTTTGTGTGTGAATATTTGGGTGATTCACATTAACAAAGTAAACAATGTAAATTTGTGTGTGAATATTTTGGTGAGGCACTAACACTGACGATCGGCAAGTGTATTGACCGGGGTGAGTGACTGAGCAAAAATGTTAAGGTGTGAAATGACAAAGGTTTCGTATTCGGTATTCAATTGATGTTGGCTTCCCGCTGTGTCGGGTCAATGTAATTTATGTCGCATAATATTGTAATATGGTCATGCGAAGACTGCGTGTGGTCGGTTCATAAAAATGCATTGGCATAGAAGTTCATGATGCATAATGCCGCAAATGTATTGCATAGGTGGGCACGACGCATAATGCTACATTAACCTAATGTATTTTGAAACGTGTGTTGCCACAAACAGGCAAATTTGAGTTGAAGTCGGGAAAATCTTAAAAAATATGTACATATTTTAGATAACCTTCCCAGCTCTTTCCACTGAGAAAACGATCTAAAGTTGATGTTGTAGCTATGTGTTTAGAAGTTATTTCTAATTTCATTTCCAACGGAAGTACCACATTCTTAATGCCAGATTATAAGGTTAGTTGCTGACTACTCAGTCCTGGTTATGAGATCCAGTCTCATTCGTTTACTTTTTCGCAGGCTTTTTAGACCAACGAATTCTAGTTACATACTAGTATGTTTTTTAACTATTTTGGTATTTCACTGTTCCATAAAGAACAGAAACAAATGGGTGCATTTGATGAAAGAAAGGTGCTGCGACGGTATAGAAGTGGGAAAAAACAGTTAACGGTGACAATTATATAAATATGTGACAATCAAGTTTGTTAACACAAAAGTCAAAGCAAAAGGCAGAGAGCTCTCAATTGTTGAAGTAACCAGCAACTGAAAAAGAATATAATCAGTTGAGAGGAGCACTTAAGCTAAATTTATTTGAACAAAGGGATAGAGGCAGAACAACCATGAAGGAAATAGAATGGGCACATTTGATAGATAAATAGGTCGTTGGGATATACTAAAGATAATTGTTATTGGTTTTAATCGTCTGTTCATTTTACACAGAAAATGTATTTTGTTTGAAGGGTGCCGTGGTGTGATGGTACCGTCCTCACCTACCACAAAGGTTCAAGTCCCGGTAAAAGCTATTTCAAAATACTTTAGAAAAAGTGTATTTATATATATGTGTTTAAAATAAAATAAAATATCATTAAATTTAAACAAAATAAAAGAGAAAAAAATAAAATTTTGAAATAATATAATAAAATAAAATAAAACAAAAAAAATAAAAAGAAAATAAAATAAAATAAAAATTAAATGTGATTGAATTAAAGCAAAATAAAAGAAAAAAAGAAAATTTGATAAAAATAATGTTATATTAAAATAAAATAAACCAAAAAAATTAATTTAAGTTAAATAAAATGCAATTAAATTAAATTAAATTAATATGAGTTAAGCGGGAATTGCCCGTATTGCTTTAAATGTTTAGTTGAAGCAATTTTTAATTTATTTAATTATTTGGGAAAATTTTAAACAACGTGACATCAGGACGGACAAGGCGACAGCTGTTTCGATTATACCTTGTAAATCTCTTCAAATCCTTTTCTACCGGGAGTGGGATTTGAACCCGCACTCCTACGATAGTTGAAGTGTTACAAACGCATTCAGCCACGTCATACCTTAGTTGTTATGAAGTTTTTCCCAATTGCCTTCTTTGCATATTTTACACTTTTACACTACATACTTCGTATGTAATTATGTGTTAAAGTTATGCTTGTTGGTAAGGCGGTTTTCAAAGAAACTTGGTATTGTTGCTGTTTTATTTTTGTATTTTTTTTTATTCTATTTATAGAACTATAACGAATTAACCAAATGTTGTCTATTTGTATGAGTTAAGCGGGGATTGCCCGTATTGCATATGATGCCATACGAAGTATGGAATCTGAATAAAGAAAAATATGCAAAGGCAATTGGGATAAGGTTCACAACAACTAAGGCATGACGTGGCTGAATGCGTTTGTAACACTTCAACCATCGTAGGAGTGCGGGTTCAAACCCCACTCCCGGGAGAAAAGGCTTTGAAGACATTTACAAGGTATAATCGAAACAGCTGTCTCCTTGCCCGTCCTGATGTCACGTTGTTTAAATTTTTCACAAATTATTAAATAAATTTTAAATTAAAAATTCCTTCAAATAAATTTTTTTATACATTTAAAGCAATAATCTCCGATTAAAAACTCATATAAATTAAATTAAATTTAATTAAATTAAAATATAATAAAATTAAAAAAAATTTAATTTAACTAAACTAAAACAAAACAAAAGAAAAAAACTTAAATTTGAAAATAATATTATAATAAAATAAAATTAAATTAAATTAAGTTAAACAAAATAATTAAAATAAAACTCAATGTAACTAAATTAAAACAAAAAAAGGAAAAAAAGAAAATTAAAATAAAATAAACTAAAAGAACATGAAATAAAACAAACTATAGTAACATATAATAAAATTAAATAAAATAACCTAAACGAAAATAATATAAAATAAAATAAAATAAAATAAAACAAAATAAAATTTAATAAAAATCAATGTAATTAAATTGAAACAAAATAGGTAAAAGAAAATTTTATAAAGTTATGTCATAATAAAACAAAAAAAGTAAAACAAAAGAAATAAAATAAAATTAAGTTAAATAAACTTAAATCAAATAAGGATCAAATAAAATAAAATAAAATAAAATATAAACCAGATAAAATAAAATAAGACAAATCAAAATAAAATAAAACAAAACTCCGACTCTGCTATAAGCTCTCTTCGGATATCTTTGTATTTCAGCTACCTCAAATTAGTCTCAACTCGAAGATAATGTTTTTTGTACAAATTATATTCAAATTTAACAAAAAAATGTATTAAAAAAAAAAACTAAGTAAACAAACAAATTTAAAAAAATAGCAAAATAAATAAAATAAAATAAAACAAGATATAATAAAATAAAACAAAATAAAAGTGCGACCCTGCCAAAAGTTTTCTTCGGACATCTTTGTATTTCAGCAATTTGAAATTAGTCTCAACTCGAAGATGATGTTTTTTTTCGAATTATGTAGATTCAAATTTAAAAAAAATTATTAAAGAAATCTAAGTATACAAATAAGCAAAAACTAAAACAAAACAAAGGCTTTCAAATGAAACATATGTATATACATATTTAATGGCTGCGAAAAAGCATTTGTGGAAAAAATCTAAATTGATATAAAAATATTTTAAACACTTTAGTAATAAAATAAAATACAGTAAGCTTACCAAAATTTTTGTATCCTCATTTTAGCATTGTGCCGCATTTACGTGTAGACTCCTGACTGTCCATCGCACCACTTATTATCTGGGTCGGCAGGCATCGGTGCAATTAGAAACACAACATCAAAACAAAGAAGAATTAAACAAGGCCCTATCCCCACTTTGGTTAACTTCTACATATCAAAGCCACCTTCGCCACCAGAAGGAGTTACTATCGTTTCCTACGCCAATGACTGCACAATAATGGCCACAGGCCCAGGCCCATAAATCTACGAGCTTTGCAGCAAAATAAACGGCTATCTCCCTGATCTATCCAGTTTTTGCGCCTCGCGAAACCTGACATTATCACCGACTAAATCATCGGCGACCTTATTTGCAACATGGACGTCCCAAATGTCGACCATTTTGAACATCGACGTCAATGACACTGCGCTACCGACTGTCTTACACCCCAAAATCTTGGGTGTGACGTTTGATCAGGATCTACATTTTGGTGAGCATGCAGCCGCAATTGTACCGAAAATCCAGAGCTGCAATAAAATCCTCAAATCTCTTGCTGGCAGTACTTGGGGTAAAGATAAAGAAACGCTTATTACCACTTACAAAGCAATTGGCCAGTCGATTGCACGCTACGCGTCCCCGATATGGTCGCCACGCCTAAAGACTACTCACTGGAAGAAGCTACAGGCCTGCCAAAATACTGCCCTCAGAACCGCCACTTCAGAACACCATCTACATAATGAGGTGAGAATACTCCCCATTAGGGAGAGAAATTAAATGCTAACCAACAGTTCCTGTTGAATACCCAGAAACCTGGGCATCCCAACAGACATCTGATTGATGAGCCAACACCGCGCAGGGGATTAGGGAGTCATCTCAGTAAGCATTATGAGCAAGCAGGTCCTCATGAATTGCCCGGTGAACTCTGTAATCAAAGAACAATACCCAAAACTTTCAGAAGAGGAACACACACTCCCTAAGGAAACGCGAGTCACTCTAGCTCAACTTCGATCTGGATACTGTAACAGGTTAAACTTTTACCTATCCAGAATCAACCCCGGCATATAAAACATATGTCCTGCTTGTAACGTGTCCCCACATGACACCAACCATCTTTTTAACTGTATTGTGGAACCAACGCCTCTAACACCCCTGTCATTATGGTCAACCGCTCTTTAAACAGCAAGTTTCCTTGGACTCCCTCTCTTTCCATAACTTTAAACAAAGACTTGGTATCGTATGGAATGTTTTGTAACACCCTTAAAAAAATTTTAAAATTCAATGGTACTCATACTTGGTCGTGCTCAAGAAAATGATGAAGTTTTAAAATTTTATAAATTTTTCTTAAATTTCTGTGATTTTTTCATAACTAAATGAGTTGGGATCGCAATGGCGTTGGACAGCGAAGGCACTGTGTTTTAAAACAAAATTACAGTTGCGAATACTGTATAAAAAAATAAAAGTGTACTATTTATGTGAGCAACAATGTATATTAAAAATAATAATAGGCATAGAATAATTATTGATAATAGGTATATATTTGTATAAGAAGTCTGTAATAGTTATATTGGAACTTAGGTATGCAAGCTATTTTGTAATAAAGGAAATTGGTTTCATCACTAAATAAAAAACAATTATTTTTAGATTTGTATAAAACTCTTCAATGGCGTGTTTAACACAAACGCGCATAACGTTTCCCAGAATATAGAAGAAAAGAAACCGAAAGGAAAGGAAAGGATAGGAAAGGAAAGGAAAGGAAAGGAAAGGATAGGAAAGGAAAGGAAAGGAAAGGAAAGGAAAGGAAAGGAAAGGAAAGGAAAGGAAAGGAAAGGAAATTAAAGCAAGGGAAAGAAAGGGAAAGGAAAGGAAAGGAAAGGAAAAGAAAGGAAAGGAAAGGAAAGGATAGGAAAGGAAAGAAAGAAAGAGAAAGGAAAGGAAAGGAAAGGAAAGGAAAGGATAGGAAAGGAAAGGAAAGGAAAGGAAAGGAAAGGAAAGGAAAGGAAAGGAAAGGAAAGGAAAGGAAATTAAAGCAAGGGAAAGAAAGGGAAAGGAAAGGAAAGGAAAGGAAAAGAAAGGAAAGGAAAGGAAAGGATAGGAAAGGAAAGAAAGAAAGAGAAAGGAAAAGAAAGGATAGGAAAGGAAATAAAGGAAAAGGAAGGGAGAGGAAAGGAAAAGAAAGGACAGGAAAGGAAAGGAAAGGAAAGAAAAGGAAAGGAAAAGAAAGGAAAGAAAGGAAAGGAAAGGAAAGGAAAGGAAAGGAAAAGAAAGGAAAAGACAGGAAAGGAAAAGAAAAGAAAGGAAAGGAAAGAAAAGAAAAGAAAATAAAAGGAAAGGAAAAGAAAGGGGGGAAAGGAAAGCAAAAGAAAGTAAATGAAAGAAACGAAAAGAAAAGAAAAGAAAAGAAAAGAAAAGAAAAGAAAAGATAAGAAAATAAAAGAAAAGAAAAGAAAAGAAAAGAAAAGAAAAGAAAAGAAAAGAAAAGAAAAGAAAAGAAAAGAAAAGAAAAGAAAAGGAAAGGAAAGGAAACGATATGAAAGGAAAGAAAGGGAAAGGAAAGGAAGGAAAATGAAAGGAAAGGAAAGGAATGATAAAAAAGGAAAGACGTGTTATCAAGTTGTTGTCGATGAGTTATCGGTTTGTTATACTCAGGTTATGGTCGAGTTATCCTTTGTTGTAATCGTTTGTTAGAAAAGAAAAGAAAAGAAAAGAAAAGAAAAGAAAAGAAAAGAAAAGAAAAGAAAATAGAAAAGAAAAGAAAAGAAAAGAAAAGGAAAGGAAAGGAAAGAAAGGGAAAGGAAAGGAAGGAAAATGGAAGGAAAGGAAAGGAAAGGAAAGGAAAGGAAAGGAATGATAAAAAAGGAAAGACGTGTTATCGAGTTGTTGTCGATGAGTTATCGGTTTGTTAACTCAGGTTATGGTCGAGTTATCCTTTGTTGGAAAGGAAAGGAAAGGATAGGAAAGGAAAGGAAAGGAAAGGAAAGGAATGATAAAAAAGGAAAGACGTGTTATCGAGTTGTTGTCGATGAGTTATCGGTTTGTTATACTCAGGTTATGGTCGAGTTATCCTTTGTTGTAATCGTTTATTATCGGTTTGTTGTAAGTGTGCTATCGAAGAAGTACAGACGTAGATAACTTATCGACTTTTTATCAACAAACTATCGCTTTGTTATCGAAAGGCTATAGATTTCTTATCAAAGCGTTTCAAATTTCTTATCGACGTGTTATCGACGACTCATCGGTATGTCACGAAACAGATACCGATAAAACTTCTATATAAAGTTGATGACACATCTGTAACACGTCGATAACATACACAAATATACACAAAAGAAAAGCCGATGACTCTTCGATAAGAAACCAGTAACAAATGGATAGTTCTCGTACATGTATTCTGGCATATACCAATGACTGCATCGATATGTGGGACCATATTGATTCAATAATAAAATTGTATTCCACATAGCCCTGTAGAACAACGGTGATTGGTGCCTGTTTTCTATTGAACTTATTGTGATCCAACTTAGTCCTTTTGACCGAATTCAACGATGCGTGCTTATTAGAAACTCTAGGGAAATGTAGGTTTTTCTTTTCTTCTGTCATAATATAAACAATCTGGCAACCCGAAAATATAACATAAAAGATGCAATGACAGAAAAGAAGAACGACAAACAAGGAAAGTTCATGAACATTCCAAGACACGACACGGATGAGAAAAGGCGCGTGAAAATACATACACGTAACATTCTGAAATATAATTTTATAAATGTAAAACGAATTCTGAATTAATCAAATAAAACGCTACGCTAACTTAGCAAACATTACATGGTGTCAGGTAATCGGAAGCCCACGCACCGAACAAACTAAACATGGCCGAAATGGAAGAACTAAAGAAACAAATTGCGGCACTCCGGGCTGAAGTAAAAGCAACTTCATCATCGCAGGTGACACCTGCACAAAGCGTGATGCCACAAATTCCGCTTCCAGGACCGCCAAACATAAAGAAGGAGACATAAGCGAAAATCTCCGACACTTCAAACAACAGTGGGAAAACTATCTCACTGCAACAGGGCTAGGTAACCAGCGAGAGGAATCAAAGAAAGCTATCCTACTAACCGCACTAGGGAACGACGTATTCAAAAGATACGCAAACATGCCCATAATAGAAAGCAGTACAACAACCGCAAGCCTGCTCCTAAACGAAATCGAAAAACACCTAACACCGACAATCAACAAACGCTACATAAGAGCAGTATTCAACATGGCCAATCAAGGACAAAATGAACCATACGACGAATACTTCGACAGACTGAGAGGGCTCATCAAAAATGCACAATACGGTCAATTACAAAACGATCTGTTACTCGATAAAATCATCTGCTCAATAAAATACCACGAATTAAGAGAAAAACTGTGGTTAGACAGCAACATCACGTTGGAAAAAGCCATCGAAATATGCAGATCGAAAGAAACAACAGAAAAACAGCTGAAAAGCATGGAAAACAAACCTATGGAAATAAACAAAATTCAAAAAAAGGAAAAAAAAGAACCTACAAAGAAAAAACCATGCGGGCGGGAAAATTGCAGATACTGCGGTATGGAATACCACGAGAGCCTGCAACAATGCAGGGCGAGAAACTCAATTTGCAAAAACTGCAACAAAAAAGGCCACTGGGCAAAAGTATGCTTATCAAAATCAGTGAAATACAACAAAAATAGCAAAGCAGTCAAGGCAACAGACAACACTAGCAAAACATCCGAATCAGAAGACGAAGAGTTTGTACTACAAACATTCGAGACAAACAAAGACGAAAAAGGCTTGTACGTACAAATAAACATGATCAATAGCAACAATAAAGTTCACTACACAAAATGTCAACTGGACACAGGCGCAACCTGCAACATCATCGGAATAGAAGATCTAAAAAAAATCGAAGCCTCTCCAACAATAACCAAAACAAGAACAAAGCTCAAAATAGTAGAAGGACCTCAAATCGTACCAATAGGCAAAACAAAACTCAACATCAAACACAAGAATTTCGAACACAAACTATCATTCTACGTCATAAAAAGCGACCATTGTCCGCTGCTATCACTACAAACCTGCCAGCTATTAAACCTCATTGAGGTATGCAAAAACGTAACAAAAAACACAGGCGAAACCGAAGCACACGAAATCATCGAAGCATACAAAGACGTATTTCAAGGCCTAGGCAAACTAAGAGGAAACATCTCGCTCGAGATCGACAACGCCATCCCTCCCAGAAACGAACCGCCCAGAAGAATTCCGATTGCCTTGCGCGAACAATTAAAATCAATGCTATGCGAGATGGAAACCATGGGAGTTATCTAAAAAGAACCAGACTTTACGGAGTGGACCAGCAACCTAGTATTGGTAAAAAAACACAACAAGCTGAGAATATGCATCGATCCGAAACATCTTAACGAAGCACTTAAAGACGTAAAATACCAACTACCAACCGTGGAGGAGATTTTAGCAGAATTAGCAGATGCAAAGATATTTTCGATACTGGACGCCAAGCACGGATTCTGGCAACTGCCATTGGACGAAAAAAGCAGCAAATTAACATCATTCTGGACTCCTTACGGTAAATACAAATTTAAGCGAGTTCCATTCGGTATAAAACCTGCACTGGAAATCTTCCAAATGCGACAAAACCAAATAATATCAGGTCTGAAAGGGGTTGTCTGCATCGCAGACGACAACCTTATATTCGGCAAAGGTGAGAACAAGGAAATCGCAACGAACGACCACAACAAAAACCTAGAACAACTCCTCAAACGTTTACGGCAAGAAAATCTCAAAATCAACCGAGAAAAAGCGAAAATTTGTCAAAACGAAATTAAATTCTTCGGACACATACTCTCTAGCGAAGGAATAAAACCTGACCCGAACAAAATCTCAGCCATAAAACAAATGCCTAGTCCCAAAGACAAAAAAAGTACTCTAAGATTTCTGGGGCTAATAACATATTTGAGCAAATTCATAAGGAATTTATCCGAGATAACAGAGCCGCTACGAAGAGTCACACACGTGAAAAGCAACTTCGTATGGGAAAACGAACAGGAAGATGCATTTTCAAAGCTCAAAACCATTATAACAAAAACACCAGTTCTGAAATACTACGACACGAACAAACCAATCGTAATACAAACAGATGCGTCCTCATTTGCGCTAGGTAGTGCGTTGCTACAAAACGGACACCCCATTATATATGCGTCAAAAACGCTAACATCAACACAACAAAACTACGCACAAATCGAAAAGGAAATGCTGAGTGTTCTGTTTGCATGTAAGAGATTCCATCAATACATCAGCGGAAGACGAAATATTACAATCGAGACCGATCACTCACCATTAATCAACATATTCAAGAAACCACTCTTAAAAACCCCCAAAAGATTACAACAAATGATTCTAGAACTACAGAAATATAACTTCACAATCAAATACAAAAAAGGGACAGAAATGTACCTGGCCGAAACACTTTCCAGAGCACCGGAAGATCCCCAAAGTTGCGTCGAAATATACCAAATAGACAGAGAACTCGAACGTTTCAACAAAGTCAACGACATTGAGGACAAACCCATCAGCGATACAACCACGAAGAAAATACAACAAGCCACAAAGGAAGACAACCTTATGCAAACCCTAATAAAGACAATAAAGGACGGTTGGAACGAAGACAAAACAAAGATAGATGGCACTATCAAACAATATTGGAAAATAAGAGACGAATTAGTCACCAACAACGGACTGGTGTTCAAAGGCAACCGACTCATAGTACCACAAAAAATTAGACGCGAAATATTGAACAAACTTCACCAACCGCATCTAGGCATCGAATCAACACTAAAGCTGGCAAGGGAAACCGTATATTGGATAGGTATCACCGACGAAATCAAACGGACAGTAGAGAGCTGCGAAGTATGCAACACATATGCAAGACAACAGCAACGAGAACCACTAAAAATTCCCGAGATCCCGCATAGCCCATTCGAAATCATTTACATGGATGTCTTCGAGATGCCCATAAACAACAAGACAAGATACTTTTTAATAACAGTGGATCATTACTCAGACTTTTTCGAAATCGACGAGCTAGATAATCTATCAGCCACCACAACAGTAAACATATGCAGAAAGAATTTTAGCAGACATGGCATACCATCCAAAGTCATCACAGATAACGGCACCAACTTCGCCAGCTCAGAATTCAGGAAATTCGCAGAAAAGTGGGAATTCAACCATCACACTTCCAGTCCACATCACCAACAAGCGAACGGAAACGCAGAAGCAGCCGTAAAAATTGCAAAACATCTATTGAAAAAAGCCTTGGCATCAAATTCAGACTTTTACAAATCGTTACTAATCTGGAGAAACACACCAAACAAAATCGGCTCCAGTCCAGCAAAACGCCTATTCTGCAGATGGCTAAAATGCGACATTCCCACAGCAAACCTAAACCAGGAAGTAATACTGGACGTACCGAATCAAATAAAACACCAACGCATAAAGAACAAAAAATACTTCGACAGAGGAACACAAGAAGAAAAAGATCTGAAAACAGGGGATGAAGTATACATAAAAATAAATCCAAAAGAAAATTGGGTAAAAGGCAAAATTGAACAAAAAGTATCGGAACGATCCTTCACCATAAAAGCAAAAAACAAACCATACAGACGGAACACTATCCACATAAGGAAACCAAATACAAACAAACAGAAAAGGAAAGAATACCATCATGTCATCCAGACGCCAAATAACAAACCGATCGATTCACCGCAACAAGAAAATCAAGAGACGCAATCACCGTCGCAAACACCGAACGAAGAACCCTGCAAAGGATCGCAGGAAACAGAACAAACTAATCAACCGCCGATACAAACAAGCCAACCAACAGAACCACAATCAAGCCAGGAAAATAGCACACGAAACATTCAAGCTAAAGAAAGTGACATCCGCCAGCAAACAACAACCGCAAATCGTCACCAAGATAACCAACCAAATCAGAGACCACGTAGAGAACGTAAAGTGCCAACAAAACTAAAGGACTACGTAATCGATTGAAAAAAAAAATAATTTAATTAAAACAAAGGGGATGTCATAATATAAACAATCTGGCAACCCGAAAATATAACATAAAAGATGCAATGGCAGAAAAGAAGAACGACAAACAAGGAAAGTTCGTGAACATTCCAAGACACAACACGGATGAGAAAAGGCGCGTGAAAATACATACACGTAACATTCTGAAATATAATTTTATAAATGTAAAACGAATTCTGAATTAATCAAATAAAACGCTACGCTAACTTAGCAAACATTACATCTTCAATAGTGGTCCTGCTATTGGTCCTAAAATTAGCACAAGGGTGACGTTCCTTTATTAATTGTAAAGGAAACACTGCCTATTTTGCCGATGTGACTATGCCGATTTAGACTATACACCAAATGTCCTAATTGAATACTATGTAAACTACCTTTGTACCACTTCCCCCGACTTAGAATTAGTTAGAAGCGCAACATCGAAAGGAAGTATTACCATGCGTGTCTAATATATGTTTACTCTGGAGATACCAATTATCCTCAATAAGGGATATGATGTTCTATTTAGTGCACCGAGCAAACGACTGATGCCTGCATTATTGCACCTCAGTCAATTCGACTTCAGACTTCACTCATACTTTAGGCCTGATCTTTACGATGCCTTAGGTTTTGGTGTATACCCCTGGAAAGAGAATCGACAAACGTCTACGTCGATATATGTCAATAAATCTGTATTCGACTCTCCTACAATAATTTAATCGGGCATGCCAAGTTGTTTTGAATAAACAACAACGAAATTGATCTGTATTCGAAGACTTCTTCCAAACGAAACGAGATTACCAGGCAACTAACTCATTGACTATCTACTTCAAGAGCGCATATTCTCTTGATGACATTGATATCATCGGCTTTAACAGTCGCGCATTAAATGTATAGATAAATGTTGAGGACTGCATTGAGATCATTTGTATATTGTGCTCTCATCTCCTTCACAGCACCTCATTCAAGCCCACTTACCTGATGAAACTCCGTGGCTCCCTTGGCTTGAGGGCTTGAGAGAGTGGCTTCTTTGGCCATGGCGAGTCCAAAATGTTAGCCCTACATCAGAAGATTGCGTAACATTCTAGGAGGATATGTGCAGCCTTTTCCGATGTTCGACCACATAACTGATTATATTCCAACTTTGTGCATGTGACTATTGAGTCTGCAGTGTCTTGTAAGAGTGCCTCTTAGAACTCTTAGTTCATTTTTTGAGAGGCCTATGGTGGGCTTCTAGCGATTTGTACTTAAGTCTTGAGTCTTAAGCCTGGTGCATTGCGGCAATACTCTTCCTCCTTGCTTCTGAGAATATATGTCCCTAATTTCCTGGGCCCAACTTGCAGAAACGGCTCGGACCCAATAGGTCATACAATCGCTGTTTTTTTGCCAGCCCGTCCGTTCGTACATTACCTTCCACCTCCCTGTGGCCTGGAACCCAGGCCAAGTAATACATTTCGGGTTCCTAGTTGGTTCACCTTTTCCACGCACTCCAAGACTAATGCTGATTTTTCGTCGTTCGACGAAATTTCCATGAGTGCGGCTTGATCATCGCTAAGTATGACGATGGTTTCGTTGGAGTATCAACATTGTAGGCTCAGCTCAGCTTTCTGACTTATGCCGTATACTTTTGCTTGAAATGTGTGCGGATATTTTCCCATAGGCATTGATATTTTCCGTCCGAAGATATCAATCCCGTCAGGTGTTTTCGACTCGACAAATTTTAGCCATCTGTGTACCATATGATCTTTTATAGGCGGTGGAAGCTCTCTACTCTGGCTGCATAAACATTACCTTGCCTCCCCCCCCCCCCCCCCATACCTGCTTTAGGATGTCATCCCTCAGAAGTTAAGTGTTTGCAATCTTTTCTCTATAATGCTCCATGTTACGGGGTGGAATTACCTTCCCTTTTGTCCTAGCTATCCTTTGCGATACTCAGAGGCTCGGTTGGACTGCTCTATCGCTACTCCTGGCAGAGCTAGATTAATGGTAACCTCTAACGCTATTGTGGAGCATGTATGTAAGCATGTCCCCATGATGCATACACACGGAAGTCGTTGGAGTTCTGTCAGCTACTGTCTCGTTGTCAATTGAGCTGTTCTCGATACTCAGGCTACCGGGCCATAGCTTATAATGGGTTTCATTACCATGGCAAATATCCAAGTGGCCGCCGTACTGAACCGCCTGGGTTCAACTCCCGGGCGAAGTAGCATGAAAATTTAGAGAAAACAGTTTGTCAATTAGAAAAGAGTTTTTCTAATCAGGGTCGCCCCTCGACAGTGATTTGGCAAAAAATCCACAGTGCAAATTCATCTTCTTTGCAGGTGCCGTTTGGAGTCGGCATAAAAAATGTAGGTCCCGTCCCGCCACTTTGTAGGGTAAATTAACAGGAGCACCACGCAAACTGGAGGAGAAGCTCGTCATAGATCTCTTCGGAGGTACAATGCGCCAAGTGTTAATTATTTTTTGATGTATAAATACACCTGTGAATATGTAGTTTGCAGCCCTATGAAGTGCCTTTTAGTTGTTTGCATACCAATATGGACTTCGTGGTCCTAGTTTACATGCAATCAAGTCTTCCATAGTTTGGAGTCGAAGATGTTGTTTGTTGTTCTTAGGCCCGGTGGGAGTCTTCTTTTTCTTCGTCGTGCAGTCAGTTCTTCTAGTACTTCGTCTATTAAGAAGAAACCGAGAATGATTTGGCGAAAAAGTGCAATTGGACTGAAGTAATGGAAATGTTAAGCCATTGTTTAACAAATTAACAGAAAGCTCTAAAAGTGTCTCATCAAGGGCGGATTCGAAAGATGGGCCATCACCTGACAATTTGAGAGAAAACTTCTCGAAACCTTCTATGATTCTTACCTCTCATTTAAAGTCATGTAATGAACCCAATTGAATGTTGAGTCGTTCAAACTTCAAGTTAATGCAAAACTAGAAGGCCAAGAAAGTATTCCTATTTATACGCGACTTTGGGTATGTGGACCACAACTGAATTGGAAAGGTGAGTATTGACTTGAACTGTTTTAGAGTTTCCAATTCGCGCCAATTATCGTTTATCTAGGATGAGTCCGTGCTTTTAGGCGCGACAGCCAAACTTTTTTTTATTTGATACAAGGGTTATGCGTAATAAAAAGCTTTATAGCTTCAGAGCTTCCGTAACGCAATTGTCAACCTCACCTACGCGAGAGGAATCCTGTTACAAATATGAATGTATCATACACATATTTAGCAGGCGAGGCTCTGGCGACCCCAAGTTCTTCATGGAAACGGGGACAGGGGTGCGGGATGACCTAGAAGGTTTAATGAGGTCATATAAATCATTCGCGAGATAGAGGAGCTTAGAACCTTATTGGTGCTTGTTAACGGGACGTATCCGGATCTATATCCGGCAAAGGACCATCAACATCTATAACGCTCCCCAAAACCTTTGGAGACTTTCCTTGCTGTCTTAACCTAAAATTAAAAAAAAAAAACTCTAAAGAAGCACAGCAACAAAATGTGGCGGTCACGATCGTACTCCACAACAAACCTATTTGAAATTCTTCCAACACCGAAGCGTCAAACCTGCCAGGTTCCAGGCAAGTGACCTATTTTTAGTAGAATTGCTGCGGTCCATCATACACCATTATTGAATGGCATATACAGCAATTCTTTTAAATTATAACAGCGTTTGTCCAATTTTTTATATAAACCACAAATATCAAAGTGGAGGACTACCCATTTATGTATTTCCTTATCAGATACATATGAAATGAAATTATTATTTCATATTTATATACATACATGCGTTATGTGGAATTGCACGATTCTCCATTTATTTATTGGGAGATGAGCGTCGTCAATTTCGCAACGATAATCATTCATATATATATATTATAATTATTCCTTTAATCAACTAATATAAGATTACTGCAATTAGGGGCGTTGCAGTCAACCCTTTCACCTTGGAGTACGGAGACCGCCAGTTGAAAGTGATTTCAAAAATTGTATATATTCTTAAAATGTACCAAAAAAGCTACAATGAATTATGAAAAATAGGAGATTTGAAAGAAACGAAAAATTTGAATTTCAACCAGCAACGGAAATTGTGCTTACGCAGTGCCTATCAAATTGTTGTACTGTACAGTTTGAGAGCGGCTGTAGTTACAATTTAAATTACTCAATCCCAGTAGAAAATACACGAAGAATGGAAATTATTAGAAAGTGTATATTCTTCCGGAATTAAAAAACGTGTGCACTTTATTCACCCAGAGAGGATTTTAAATCCAGTTCCCCACTCAGTCCAGACTTTTACTTGGAATTTTTGTCTGACAACAGTGGCGAGACTTCTGATAGCAAACATGTTCTCTTGTCAGCTCTCAACGCAATATCCGTTACTCACTTCGTAATCTAGGCCTTATTAAGGCTAATGATATTAATATCGTCTGCGTATGCTAGCAAAGGCTAAAGAAGTCGCACGATAGGGAGTCGCCTTATGTTGTTGTTGTTGTTGTAGCGATAAGATTGCTCCCCTAAGGCTTTGGGGAGTGTTATCGATGTTGATGGTCCTTTGCCGGATATAGATCCGGTACGTTCCGTTAACAAAGCACCATTAAGGCGCTTCCCAAGGCAGTCGGTTCTGTGTACCGGAGCGACTCGGGATTTTTCCCGACCAAGGACTGTGATTTCAGTGTGACCCCATCTAATTTGTTTCGTCCCTCCCACAAATTGTCATCCTCCCAGCAGCTCCTTACAGCAGGACTGCTCCATATTCTCTTACTCCGGGAAGGCATCGAATCCAATCCGGGTCCGTCTCCTGACCCCAGTCCTGAGAAATGGTTTTGCTGCATATGGCGGGAAAGAATCTTTTTAGGACGGTCATACTCTGTTCAGTGTGTCTCGTGCAAGGGATGGTTGCATCGGACAGGTTGTTCTGGGCTTGATCCCAAAACCCGACGTCCACGTAACTTTTGTGGCTCCTTGCTGTTCACGCCCAAGGGCGTCCCATAGTCTACGCCTAAGCGCCCCCCCCCCCCCACTACCATCCAGCAGCCCCGCTGCTCAGCAAGCCACAACAAGTACCCGCTGCTGCTCGCGCCCCACGGCGCCAACAACTCAAACAGCTGATACCACTCATAACTACTACCTTCGTAGTAGAGTTGGTAGCAATGCTGAGCATCAGCCCCTGCCCCCGTCTTCTCCCCCCCCCCCCCCTCTTTTCCGGCAGCAATCGTGCAGGTCAGGGAAACAGAATCTTAGTCCCTACCTCCGTTTGCACCGTCTGCCAGCACAGAATATATAGGTTTGCGACATCCGCCCAATGCAGCTCCTGCCTTGGGTGGTGCCACTTTCCTAGATGTTCTGGTCTCCGCGACGGCAACCCCCCGACGGGTTTCATCGCGCCATGTTGTCAGGTCACAAACCCAAATCATCCGGGTACCCCAATGCTTGCCCAAGGACGCCCAGTCCCAGGGCCACAACAGCAATTGCGTCCTGGCCTTCCACAACCCAGGCGTAGTCACCCGTCACTTACCCCCAGAGTGGCGACGTCTCCCCTTATGCACTTCAGAATTCTGCAGTTAAACTGTAATGGACTAACTGGGAAGATTACGGAGATAGTCGATTTCATGAAGCGGCACAACATCCGCATTGCTGCGATTCAAGAGACTAAACCCACATCAAGATCTGCATTGCAGACCTGCTCTGGGTATAACGTCCACAGAAAAGACCGCGAGAGCGGAAATGGAGGCGATCTCGCGTTTATCATACACCACTCTGTGCAATATTATATATTTGATCCTGGCATCGACCGCAGGGACAATGTCTTAGAACGTCAAGGCCTATCTGTCCGGTCAGTCGATACAAACCTAGAAATCATCAACATCTACATCCCTCCTGCCACCTGTTGCCCCAGCGGATACCGCCCTAATATCAGGGCCTTACTCACTGGCAACAATCGCATTATCTTAGGCGATTTCAATGCCCATCATGATCTATGGCATTCAAACTTGCGTGAGATGTTGGCGGATCAAATAGAAGAAACGACGTTCTGCACAATAAACGGAGACGCCCCCACACGTATGGTAGGAAGCTGTCACAGCTCGCCAGATATCTCAATCGTTAGCGCAGAACTCGTAGACTGCGTCAACTGGAAGCCGATGGTAACATTGGCATCCGACCACCTGCCCATACTTGTTTCGCTTGAGCGTACCGCCGACTTCATCGTCACTGAAAAACGCACTTTCATAAACTTCAAAAAAGGAAAGTGGGAAGAATATAAATCCTTTACAGACAGCCGCCTAGCTGCCCTCCCTATCCCGACTGATGCCCGCCAAGGGGAGCGTGCCTTCCGTAAGGTCATTAAATCCGCCTCGGCACATTTCATTCCCGCCGGTAGAATTCCCGAAATCCGGCCCCACTTCTCGGCGGAGGCCGCAAACTTAGCGAGAGAACGTGACCTTATAAGACAGCTTGATCCTGGCGACCCCCAAATAAAGGATATAAACCAACGCATCAGATTGCTTGTGGATGAACACAAGCGGGCGAAATGGGAGGAGCACCTAAGAGGTTGTAACCTCTCTACCGGTGTGGGTAAACTTTGGTCCACCGTAAAGTCCCTATCGAATCCGACTAAGCACAAAGACAAAGTTTCCATCGCCTTTGGCGACAAAGTGCTGTCGGACGCAAAAAAATGCGCGAGCGCTTTCTGCCGACAATATATAATGCATCCTACGGTCGACAAAGATAGACGGAGAGCCAATAGACACGCACATAAACACAAATTCAGCGCGTCACCAATCACCATCACCGCTAAAGAGGTTGAGGACGCCATTGGTCGTGCTAAACCATCCAAAGCAGTGGGCCCAGACGGCATAGCCATGCCGATGCTTAAAAGCCTAGGGAAAGAGGGTTTCAAATATTAAGCGCATGTCTTCAATCTGTCTCTTTCCACCTTTGTCATACCTGAGAAATGGAAAATGACCAAGGTGGTCCCGCTACTAAAGCCTGGGAAACCAGCTAACATAGGTGGGTCGTATCGTCCGATATCTCTCCTATCGCCAGTGGCAAAGACGCTTGAAGCCATTTTGCTCCCTTATTTCCAAGCAAATTTGCAGCTAGCCCCTCATCAGCATGTCTTCAGAAAACTCCATAGCACTACCACCGCGCTAAATGCCATTAGCACCCAGATAAATTGCGGTTTAAATCAATACCCCCACCATAGAACAGTACTCGTAGCGCTAGACCTATCAAAAGCTTTTGATACGGTCAACCATGGCTCGTTACTGCAGGACCTGGAAGGGTCTACCCTTCCCCCATGTCTTAAAAGGTGGACCGCAAATTATCTGGGTGGTCGGCAGGCATCGGTGCAATTTAGAAACGAAACATCAAAACCAAGGAGAATTAGACAAGGGGTGCCACAGGGTGGTGTCCTATCCCCACTTTTGTTTAATTTCTACATATCTAAGCTACCTTCACCACCGGAAGGAGTCACAATCGTTTCCTACGCCGATGACTGCACAATAATGGCCACAGGCCCAGGCCCAAAGATCGATGCGCTATGCAATAAAATAAACGGCTACCTCCCTGATCTCTCCAGTTTTTTCGCCTCGCGAAACCTGGCATTATCACCGACTAAATCTTCCGCGACCTTATTTACAACATGGACGCCCCAAATGTCGACCATTTTGAACATCCACGTCGATGGCACTACGCTACCGACTGTCCTACACCCCAAAATCTTGGGTGTGACGTTTGATCAGGATCTACATTTTGGTGAGCACGCAGCAGCAATTGTTCCGAGAATTCAGAGCCGTAACAAGATCCTCAAATCCCTCGCTGGCAGTACTTGGGGAAAAGATAAAGAAACGCTCATGACTACATACAAAGCAATTAGCCAGCCGATTACGTGCTACGCGTCACCCATATGGTCGCCAAGCCTAAAAATCACCCACTGGAAGAAACTACAGGCCTGCCAGAATACTGCTCTCAGAATCGACACGGGCTGTATTCTTATGTCCCCAGAACACCATCTGCATAATGAGGCGAGAATACTCCCCATCAGGGAGAGAAATGAGATGCTGACCAAACAGTTCCTGTTGAATACCCAGAAACCTGGGCATCCCAACAGACATCTGATTGATGAACCAGCACCGCCTAGGGGCTTAAGGAGTCATCTCCGCAAGCGTTTTGAGGAAATACGGCACCTGGGAACCCAGCCGTATGAAGTGAAAAAACACAAGCAGGTCCTTGGTGAACTCCACAAACAGGCGTCGGACCTTTATGCCGGGAATTGCCCGGTGAATCCAGTACTTAACGAAAATTATCCAAAACTTGCGGAAGAGGAACGCATACTCCCCAGGGAAACGCGTGTCACTCTTGCTCAACTTCGTTCTGGATACTGTAACAGGTTAAACTCTTACCTATCCAGAATCAACCCCGACATACAAAATGTATGCCCCGCTTGCAATGTGTCCCCACATGACACCAACCATCTCTTCAATTGTAATGTGGAACCAACGCCTCTAACACCCCTTTCCTTATGGTCCACCCCTGTTGAAACGGCAAGTTTCCTTGGACTCCCGTTAGAGGATATTGATGACAATTGTGATCGGTCGCGGCTATTGGGTGGGGCGAGCATTGCTACAACAACAACAACAACAACAACAACAAGGTACTGGCCCGACCATCTCGGAACGACTAATATGACTACATTTAATCTTCTTGGCCATAACGCCCTCCCCGCCCCCTAGTTCCATGAGAAACTTGGGATCGCCAGAGCCTCGCATGCTAAATATGTATATGATAGTATATAAATCTTTGTATTGCGCTTATCAACCCCTTGAATTCCAGGTAGGATATGCCGCTACACATCCGCCGATATAAAAATAAATAATAGCAAATGTTCACTAGCATGATTCTACCTTTATTCTTTGTAAAATTTCATTCGTTATTGTTATATAGCGCTACCTTATTTCATAAAGGCCTCTACCAACACTTTTTAGAAAGTGTGTTTTTCACAACTTTGGTATGACATATTAAAGTACACAATAACAACTGAGGTATGCTAAGTTTAGAAAGCCACATCTGCACCCAGTGAGTTTTTAGTAAGGGCCTTCGTGAATTAAGCTAACGATATTTACATATACGTGCAATATATACGGGTTTTCACAACTAAATATATCTACCATAAATAGTAATATCATTTTAAGCACTTTAGTTTGTTAGTATAATATAATAGTGTTAGTAGTATTTTTTAGGTATGCTTCGACGTCTTCAAAGGCCTGCAATGCACAGTTCCTTGCTCAATAATATTCCAAAGATTTCGAAAAAAATTTCACATCGTAATATTCAAATAAGCATTGTGCAATTTTTTAGTTATTTCAAGTGCTTATATTTTGCATGCAATTTAGGTGGGCCAATTTAAATTTGGTTTGGCTTGATTGGTATGTGTGCAAAATTTTTATGTTTAGATATATGCAAAGAAACAATAAAGTTATACGATTCGAGTGAAAAGTTGTTACTTTGCAAAGCACTAAACACAGTAATCATGCACAAATTATACATATGTAATATGTATTCGTCCTATTATAATAGGAAGTATCTCAGACACTTTGTCAATAAGGTCGTATCGCGGGAGGCCGGTTAATAAGGTTATAACTAGGGCTGGGACTATCCGCATATTCGAATATCCGGATATCCATACGGATATCCTTTGAGACGGATAAAATCTGGACGGCATGGATATCCGGTTAATATTTGTTTGAGAAACTATTCGGATATCCGGATTTATGAAGATCCGTTTAATAACCGTATTTTTGGATATCCAGTGAAAGCACCAAATTGATGTACATACATATGTTTATTTAACGTTAATAACAAAAAAGAAAAACAAAAAATAACAAGAAAAAATGTTGATGTTTGTAAAATTGTAGCTTTTTTATTTTTGACGTTCATTTAATAACCTACAAACATATTTTGTGAATAATTTTTCGATGTTAACTTCGTTCAATTCATATGCAGATACTCAACTTTTATATTCCACTATCCGGACATACGGATATCCGGATTTTCCGTTTACGTATCCGGATATCCGAACAGCTCATATCCGGATTTTCCATTTACGAATCCGGATATCTGGATAGCCGGATTTTTTGCTAAGCTATCCGGTTATTCGAATATCCGGTTTATTCGGATAGTGAATCAGAATGGCTGGATAGTCCGTGTAAAAAAACTTTTAAGTTACGACCATTCTATTATTATTGGTCGATATGTAGACATTCATATTATATATATGAAAACAGAAAATAATATATATGTAGCTAAAGAAAGTGTGCAGTAGCTCTATTTAATAGCAACTAATTAACATCATATAACTAAATTTAATACTTAGATATTAAAAAATAAATTTAATTCAAGAAAATTGTTTCTATTGTTGTTGTTGTTGTAGCGATAAGAACACTCCCCGAAGGCCTTCGGGAGTGTTATCGATGTTGATGGTCCTTTGCCGGATGAAAATCCGGTGCGTTCCGGTACCAAGCCTGACCATCTCGGGAACGATTTGTTACGAAAATTTTTTTATTAAGTAGTTTTAGCACCATTTAGCGCCACTTTCGTGACTTTGATGTTAACAAAAACCCAAAAAAGTTAAACATTGCTAAATAATATTTTTTTAACAACTAAATTGCATAACTATTTTCTATGTGCTATGCCTACGTTGGACAACTTTTGTTTTTGACAGCCCTGCTGTGTTATGTTGGATTCTTCATTTGGTGACTTTATCTGCGCATGTAATCAATGCCCAATATATTGCGTGCCTATTGAAAATGATACGGATTAGTATAACTCACAACTTTGCAAAATCACAACTCACTGTAACAAAAGCCGAATTAAATGAACGCGTAAAATTTTGTGTCATTCCTTCTGTTTGTGAAAGCATTAATTGTATTTGTACTGCTTCATCCATACGATTTTTTAGGAACTCCCAAGTGTTTGCATGATCTGCCGAACTGTCCTGTAGCATAAAAAGTTCGGTCATTTTCATGATGGTCGCCAAACCAATCCGCCGTGTATACCAACCAAACTATAGGAATATAGAAAATGAGAAATATTCAAAAATATTGAAATTTTGTATCCTAACAGAAAGGTCGTACCTAAAAGTGTTGTCAAAAAGGACGTATCTCTAGTAATAAAGTATTATCTCTGGAGGCCTGCTAAACGGTTGAACCCAAAACCTTCGAGGAGTGTCCTTATCGCTACAACAACAGCAAGCACGGCCTTATTAACAGAATGTCTGAGATACGCCCTCTTTTAAGTTACGTTCTCTCTATAAAGATAGGTCGATATGTAATACTCCCATATTGCTATTACATTTGTGAGCGTACCCAGCCAGTTGTAGCAATGTAGTGGTATTACATATAGTAAATTTTTTCAAGTTGTTTGTCTCACAATACTTGAGAGCTTTAGACAAAAGCGTACTATTATAGAAACTGCAGGAAAGCAAAGGCACAATTACAGTTACTACTCACATCGACGGATCGATCACCCGCATAGTAGCATATATCATCAACCAATGTCAACAATTGAGCCAAAGATGTTGCAGCATTTTGTGGCATTGCCATTAATGCCAACGCTTGTGACCATTGCGGTTTGTAGGGGATCACCATATCCAGCCTTGTGCGCACGGCGCGAACTAAAAACTCCAAGGGATCAGCAACAGCTAAACTACCATTTTTTGTCTCTTCCTGCAAACGGCGCACAGTTTCATCATTACACTTCCCATAGAAGTATGACACGAGCGCATAACCACCTTCGGGAAACATACCATGCACCACACTAGGAAATCCAGCCTCTTCAGCACCCTTGACTATGACATTGCGTGACCACCCCAATGTGGACACATGTGGTAGGGCAGCCTCTAGAATTTGCGTACGTATTGCATTAATTTTTGTACGTTTAGCCTCTTCCTCACTTTGTGCTTCTTCAGCTGATTTCTTCTGCTCATATTCACGCTCTCTTTGCTCCTCTCGTTCTCGAAATTTGTCTAAAGACTCTGTGCTTCTGCTTTCCATATACATTGTTGATGATGTTGTCATTGATTTGAAACCTGTAGAGCTCTTATGTAGATTTCGAGTTGTGCATGTATGGGAGGTTTTGAAATTTATACCTTCTCTGAGCGTATTAGACGATATCGACCTGGAATTTAAGTCCACCATCCTAATGGGTGATGAGTGAAACCGCAGTCGTTGCATAAGCATTCGCGAAGCATGCGCGCTGCACGCAAGCAGGGAACTATGTCCACCTGGGAAACATTTGAAATAATAATAATTGAATTGGAGCAGATTTGTATTTCAATATTAGCTAAATAATTGAACCTATTGAATTGGAATGGCTCAAAATAATCGACTTTAAAAAATTTGACCTGAAATCCACAAAGACTCTGTCGATTCTACTCCGAGGTATGGCTTTTTCAGCGCATAATATCCATCTTTTGTAAGAAAAACAAGACATGACCACAGGCTAGCATCATACAACCACAAACTAAATACTGTTATAGAGTCAACTGTTACGTAGTTATCTATATACTACTCTGACATAGCCAACGTATGAGCATACGTTGTAGATACCGCACATGTAACAAATTCTTTTTCAAATACAAACCTACCATGCATACATCCGGGACTCTATGGCGCGTTTAAACCGTTTTCAAAGCGAAAAATTATTTAAAGCGTCTGTTTCGTGAGCAGTTTCTCGACGACAAACTACACATCTTGAATGCTACAAGGTCGTGGTCCGGATCAATATTTGAACTTCGCAGCGGTCGCACATCCACGACCCTGGTGCCATGGCTGAAATCCATAACGACACGATCGATTTGATTTCGTCTTCCTTAATCAGGAGACGGCTAAGAGGCTTGTTGTATCTTCTTTCGAGCCGTGGTAAGGTCTGTCAATCTCAAACCGTCGGTAGATAGTTTTGATTAATAGGGGCAATCATGGCATGTTATATTAAAAAGCCTAGCCTTTTTCCCACACAAAACCCACTTAGTAGCTCATCGCTTTAACTGAAATGCAGTGATGTCAGCATTTGCCTTCACGAGTCCGTGCATTCTAGGAACACTAATACAATCCCAGGTACACCACTGTGACCAGGAACTCACTGCACAGCTGTGGTGCACCGATAGCGTTTACCAATTTTCTGCAATTTATTACTATTTTGTATTTGTCTTTATATTTTATAGGCGGCCACCGTGGTGTGATGGTAGCGTGCTCCGCCTACCACACCGTATGCCCTGGGTTTGCACCCCGGGCAAAGCAACATCAAAATTTTAGAAATAAGGTTTTTCAATTATAAGGAATTTTTTCTAAGCGGGGTCGCCCCTCGGCAGTGTCTGGCAAGCGCTCCGAGTGTATTTCTGCCATGAAAAGCTCTTAGTGAAAACTCATCTGCCTTGCAGATGCCGTTCGGAGTAGGTCCCGTCCGGCCAATTTGTAGGGAAAATCAAGAGGAGCAGGACGCAAATTGGAAGCGAAGCTCGGTCTTTAGATCTCTTCGGAGGTTATCGCGCTTTACATTAATTTTTTTTTTTATTTTACTAGAGAATAAACTAGGCTGCTCTTATACTAAAGGAGAAAGTTTCAGTAACAGGCACTATTAAGGTATTAACCCGACCATCTCGTAAACGGTTTAATATGTTTTATCGAACCTTCCAAGACATCCCAGCCAGCTGGACCAACGGTAATGCGTGCTATTGCATTTCGGCATTCTCAAATTTAATTAACGCCACCAAAAAACAAAAAGTACAAACAGATTTATATATACAAATTTTTAACAATTTCAAAAAAATTTTTTTTAATAAAAAAAAATATATACGGAACAGGTATCAAAATACGGCTCTTTCTTTCATAAGCCTTTTCGAACTATATACACACTCAACAGTGCGTCCCAAGAGACTACGCATCAAATCAAACGTGCAGAGATTTTGATTTAGAATTTCAATTTTGCGTTGACGACTCAGCTCCAAGTCCAATTTTCCACTTTCAGAAGTAGCATTTGCTATATTAATGTCTAGCAGCTCCAACTGTTTACGTTCTGTATCTAATTCCCCCGCAACTAAACCATTTTCCATACGTTTCAATTCAGCCTTATAATGCGCCACCGAATAATCTAAAGCATTGCGTAGTGGCTCGAGAAATTGTTGTTCTATTTCATGCATAAAATTCCAAAGACCAGTACGATTTTTATTATCTTTAATGGCAAAGAAACGCAAAGCGTTAAGCGATGAAATCACCTTGTCGGAATGTTCGATGAGATCAGTCTTCTCACCATGTGGCAAGTGGCATATATATTGCAAGAAAATAATACGAAAATCTTGACCAGAGAAGAAAGAGGGTAAATGTGTGGTAGTTGAATTAAGTAAAGCCTTTGCAACCAAATCCTTATGCATTATAGCCAAAAAACCAGATATACCATTATGCGTTACAGTGCGCAACAGATTTTTCAGTAACAAATATTTTCCTTCATCATCAAATCGTAGTATATATTGTCGTAAGAGCTTGATACCAAGCTGACGCTGGTGATTTTGTGAGGAATAACCAACAACATTGCAGATAAAATTACAGAAATTTTTATGCACGTCCAACTCGATAGAATTAGCTGGAATCTCTGTGTGCTGCAGTTTATCCAATAAACGTGTGGCAAGAAGCAGTGCGCGGTAGTGAAGCGTTGGTTCTGCATGCGCCAACAGCTCGTTTGTGTAGTAGAGACATGCCTCAAATATATAAAGGTGTGCATAGATTTTTGGGAGTGTATCCAAATTAATCTCCTCCACAAATATCATATAAAAATAAATTGCTAAAGCATCTAATGGTAATTTACCATCAATAAAGAATATATTATTAGAACTCATTTCATGTACACCTTTTTGCGCATTCAAACGCCGACGCCAGCGTACACGCTGCTCACCCATTGAAAGCAAACGAAGCGGATCGGCAAGACATTTTGTTGCAGCCTCTGTGAGCTTTCGTGAACATTGTTGTGTGTAGGTATTGCTCTTACGCTCATCTACAGTCAAATCTAAAAGTGCTAATGGTTTTCCCAACATTTGTATGAGAAAACAACACAACACATTACGTCGATTTATGCTGGTATCATAAAAAATCTGATCACTAGATTGTGGCTGCGACAACACATCTTTCAATAACGGTTCATAGAAGAGCGCTACAGTAATATAGTATATAAGTAGTTTTTCAATTTGTTCGTTTTGCTCCAACAGCCGCTCTTGCTTATGATCATAACCTCCTTTTAGGAATTCGGGCAGTGGTAGGCTCTCAATGCGTGTGTGTATAGAATTTAAACTCCATTCAAGCGCTCTCGGCTTCTTATCACCCATTCTTAGCAAAACCACTTGCAATGCACGTAATGCTGTTGTGAAAATATATTCTGATTTTTGCTCCTCAATAATTTCTAATAGTTCGAGCAACAACTCTTCCATGTGGCCATATTGCGCAATCAAACATAATAGCTCCTCTGCACACGTGTACTGTTCAATTTTCTCTTCGTGAATTGTTGGTGTAAGATTAGGCAGGCAAACATCGTGGTACAACTCCATTCCCATTGTCTGCAGACAACTAATATTCCCTGGCGCTTCTGATTTGCCAGTGAAAAGTAAAGCTACGCCTTCATATTGTTTTTCTGCAATTAATTGTTTTATAAGCTCCACCAAATTGGTTACGTTCGTTCCTGGTGGCGCCGGTATGTCCCCAAGCAACTGCGTCTGCTCCAACAAATTCTCCATGTCTTTTCTTTATATATATGAGAGTTCCAAATATTTGTGTTTTTTCAAATACAAATGATTCAATCCATAAAATTTAAGTTTTCATTATTTTTCACCTATAACAAACGCAGCACAAAAATTTAATTGTTTTTTTTTTTAGCTCAGCTGTTTTGCAAAAGAACTGTTCTCACTTGGATTTGACATTTCTCGTTATGTCAATAGTTGTGAAATGTTTCTTCAGCACAAGCATTTTACGAACTTTTCTACCATATTATTTGCAATAAGAATATATTGTAATTTGATTGCAATACTTACTCAATGTAGCCTGCAGCTTTTGAAAAAGCAATATTTTGTTTACAGCACTTATATTCACCATTTCTTGTTAATTTTCGAAAACAGATTCTCAAAAGGCACTGCTGGCGTTTCTCACAAAATTCGCCATTCTAAGCATATGCTGCCAGAGTGTAAGATTTATTGTTTTGTTGTAAATGGTGCTTCGAAGGCAGCGACGAAATGGGGTTATCACATGGCGCTGCCAAAACGCAAAGCAAAGAGATTGGTCGTACGTGTAAAGGGTCAATTAATAGTGACTTATAACCATAAAATCGTAACCAGATGAAACAGCTGATCGAACCAACCTTATGGAAATCAATGTAATCGATTAATGGTGCCATACCATAGCGCTAACGCCATAACCATACCACAGCCAACCAACTGGTTTTGGTTTCCCGCCATATCCATAACCTAAAAATATTTGAGTTGGTAAATTTAATAACTTTTTATAGATTTTAATCATTGCTTTTGATACGTTATGACTAAGAGACTTAGTTTTTGTGGAATATGTTTGTAGTTTTTTGCATTTTCTTCATCACATTGGAGATGGTTATGGATATGGATATGGTTACGACTACGGCGTTAGAGTTAAAAGCCAAATTAAACTTATTTAACCCTAACGCCATAGTCGTAACCATACCCATATCCATAACCATCTCAATGTGATCGATTAATGGTGCGTTAACCTAAAAATCGTGAAAATTTCATAAAAATGATGAAAACGCAAAAAATTACAAACATATTCCACAAAAAATAAGTATCTTATTCATAACGTATCCAAAACAATGAAGCAAATCTAAAAAAAGTTATTAAATTCACCAACTCAAATATTTTTAGGTTATGATGAAATGATGAAAACGCAAAAAATTACAAACATATTCCACAAAAATAAGTATCTTATTCATAACGTATCCAAAACAATGAAGAAAATCTAAAAAAAGTTATTAAATTCACCAACTCAAATATTTTTAGGTTATGGATATGGCGAGAAACCAAAAACCAGTTGATTGTCTATGGCGTTAGCGTTATGGTATGGCACCATTAATCGATTACATTCCTTTCCATAAGGTAGGTTCGATCAGCTGATTTATCTGGTTATTGCTTTATGGTTATAAGTCACCTTTAATTCGCCCTTAAGGAAGTTTAATTTGCCCTTATAGCCCGAGTTAAAGTTGACATCATCATAACGCCATAGTCATAAGCATATTTTTCCTTATCCATATCAAATTGGCATCAAATATTTGTGCCTTAACCTAAAAATTTCATAAAAATGAAGAAACCGCAAAAAAATTAGAAACATATACCACAAAAAATAACTCTCTTAGTCAAAACGTATTCAAAACAATAAATAAAATCTACAACAAGTTAATAAAAACGACCGCAACCAGGCTCGTTGGTTCGGGGCAGCTTGAGCGCCGACCATATGGCCATAGTAGTATAGCGTCATCATTCACAAGACGAACAGACTATATGATTCCCTATCTGTGCTTCGAGGGAGATCTTAAGGCCACAATAGAGGTGGACGGTTGGCGCAAGGGTGCGCAAATTGCGGACGAGGCGATACATGTGTACACCGATGGTTCCAAATTAGTGGAAGGAGTAGGGTCTGCGGTATACTGCGCTGATCCGGAAATAAGCAGATCCTACAGGCTGCCGTATTACTGTAGCGTTTTCCAAGCGGAAATATTAGCCGTAACCTAAGCAGTAGAAACCCTGGAGGAGAATAGCTTAAGCTGCAACCGTGTTAACTTTTATATTGACAGTCAAGCAGCAATTAAGGCAATAATCTCGCATAGCACAGCATCTAAATGCATGTTAGAGTGTAAGCAGGACAGGGAGAAGCATACATCTATATTGGGTCACAGGGCATATGGGAATAGATCGAACTGAAAAAGCGGACGAACTAGCTAAAAATGGTGCATCCTTCAAGCTTGCTTCGTAGTTGTCCCAATTAGATTGGGCGAGATTAAGCGAAGGCGAGAGGTGCACATGATCGACCAAGCGGAAAAGGCGTGGGTTCAAGCGCGGGGCTGTAAAGTGTCAAAGATTATGTGTATGTCTTACAACCTTAGACTAACACAGTTGCTTCTATCATTAAAAAGTGAGGACTGTAGACTCATAATGGTCTTCTGACTGGACACTGCCTTCTGGCGTGACATGCTTTTAAATTAGGCTTGGTCAGTGATAGCAGATGTAGGAAGTGCGGTTGGAGGAGGAAACGATCGAGCACGTTCTGTGCTCGTGCCCTGCACTTGCCAGGCTAAGACTCCAGCTATTAGGAGTGATACACCTGCCAGATCTAGAAGCAGCAAGTGGCTTAAGTCCTAGGAAGCTTCTAGTATTTGCCAAGAGGACGGAGTTATTTTATAACATAGGTCCTGGTTTTTGATAGGGTTTTTCAGTTTGGTCGTTAAAACAAACTTCAGGTAACACTACGGACTCAATCAGTCTATGTGAGGTCCTCATGGACCGGCCAGTTCAACCTACCTACCTAATAAATTCTCCAACTCAAATATTTTTAGGTTATGGATATGGCGAAAACTCAAAAACCAATTGGTTGTCTATGATATGGTTATGGCTTTAGCGTTATGGCATGGCACCATTAATCGATTACATTGATTTCCATAAGGTTGGTTGGATCAGCTGTTTTATCTGGTCATGGCTAAGTCACCATTAACTGGCCCTTAAGGCTGCCTTAATTCTAAAAATTGATTGCGTTAGCCCTGATTTACACAAACGCTTTGGAAGCTGCAAAGGGGGAAAAATGGCAGTGGCAAACATCATACCGGAGTCCAACTTCGCGAATCACGGGGTAGAAAATGAATGTTCCCCAGCAAACATCAATAAAACCGTCAGGGTCTGCAACAGAAAACATTCGACGGCAGGATAATAAACGATCGGATAAACACATTTTATGATAAAGTATTTCAGCCCTTAAAACTTGTTCACAACAAACAAAGTAATCACACAGGTTTCTTGATATCTTGTGACGATGGCAAATTGACAAAGCGAGGCACCGCCACCAAAGCGTTTACATAAATTCGGCTCCAAGCGTTTGCCTCGTCTAGCATCACACATACTTTCCCCTGGTTCATAGATACGGATAGAGATTTGACATGCAAGTGCAACAACAATGTGATCCATATGGTTCACATTGTTGTTGCATAGTCATAACCATAGTCATAACCATATTTCTACTAATCCATATCAACTGGCATCAGTTATTGGGGCCTTAACCTAAAAATAGTGAATTTTTCATAAAAATTACGAAAACGCAAAATTTACAAACATATACTACAAAAAATAAATCTCTTAGTCCAAAGGTATCCAAAAGAATAAATAAACTTTTCACAAAGTTAATAAATTCTCCAACTCAAATATTTTTAACTTATGTATATGGCGAAGAACCAAAAATCGATTGGTTGGCTATGGTATGGTTATGGCTAGGGCGTTATGGTGTGGCACCATTGACCAAATACATTGATTTCCATAAGGTTGGTTGGATCAGCTAATTTATATGGATATGGATACGTAAAGTTTAAACTACCCTTTGAGGGAAGGTTTACATACAACCCTTGTCGCGTTACTTAGCTTTGACTGCGCTATAACCTGACTATATGTTTTTTTTTTGTCTCGCCCTACATTCCGCAAACCCTGAGCAGCAAGAATAAGTGCAGCCGTATTTCCCAACCAGCATTTCTGTAAACGTTTTAAAAAATAACTTAAAGCAAACTTTCATTGAAAAACGATATATACCCGTTTTAAGGGCTAATTAAACATCCTTAACCCTAACGTCGGCGGCCACTGTGGTGTGATGGTAGCGTGCTCCGCCTACCACACCGTATGCCGCGGGTTCGAACCCCGGGCAAAGCAATATCAAAATTTTAGAAATAAAGTTTTTCAATTAGAAGAAAATTTTTCTAAGCGGGGTCGCCTCTCGGCAGTGTTTGGGAAGCGCTCCGAGTGTATTTCTGCCATGAAAGGCTCTCAGTGAAAACTCATCTGTCATGCAGATGCCTTTCGGAGTCGGCATAAAACATGTAGGTCCCGTTCGTCCAATTTGTAGGGAAAATCAAGAGGAGCACGACGCAAATTGGAAGAGAAGCTCGGACTTAGATCTCTTTGGAGGTTATCGCGCCTTACATTTATTTTTATTTTTTTAACCCTAACGTCATAGTCGTAACCATACCTATATCCATAACCATCTCCAATGTGATCGATTAATGGTGCCTTAACCTAAAAATTGTGAATATATCATAAACATTACAAAAAACATATTTCACAAAAAATAAGTTTCTTAGTCAAAACTTATACAAGAAAATAAATAAAATCTACAAAAAGTTATTATATTCACCAACTCAAATATTTTTAGGTTATGGATATGGCGCGAAAACAAAAACCAATTGGTTGGCTATGGTCAGAGCTGTAAAAAGATTGAATCAATTGAGTGTGCATTCTCTCAGCATTCTTTTAAAAAAAATGTGATTTTTTGGTTGCATATTATAAATCTCCATTCCTGAATGTCTCAAAATACTTTAACTCAAAGCTAAAGTGTGTGTGTTATTGAATGGTAAAATATAATTCCATATAGAGTGTGAATGTAGGAACCATTCCCAATCTTTAATGAATGTAAATTTGAAATGAATGCACAATTTTTTTCCATTCAGTACTAAATACTTTTTCGCCAAGATTATTCTTTGGTATACTTTCATTGCCATCAGAGATGTTAAATCAATTTAGGAATTGGGTGCAAAAAAGGCGTAAAATGTATCAATAGAAATAAGTTAATAGGTAGTTTAATATTTAAGAATTCATGAGGTTAATATCGATTTATAATAATTGAATATTCAATCATTATTTTTGAAAAGAAAGAAACATTTACCGGCATACTGCGATTTTAACATTTCGAAAACCACCACATAGTCATATCAGTCAATTTCGAATGTTATCAAAGGACTCATCGAGATTCGAACCGCGAATCACACGGTGAAACTACAGTTGCCTTAAATCATCGCAATATGCCAGTAAATGTTTCTTTCTTTTCAGTTTCTCTTAAACTTCGCAAAGACAATCTATTGCTTTCTCGCTATATGTCAAAATGGTTATATATGTCCTACTTATTTTGCTATTGTAGTAAAATGGATTTTGTAAATGAACACATTGTGCATTGGCCAAATAAAGTAAATTGTGGATATTTTTTCTCGACAATGTAACAAAAACAGATACTTGAATTTGAGCCATTTAAATTTAAATACATACAAAGAGATTGACTGGCTCCATCGGAATAAAGTTTTTTACAGCTGCTGTTTTGACAGTGTTTGACAGAATATAAATATAGGACCCGAGTGATTAAGAAGGACCTTAGTCTCTCTGTCTATTTGTATGACATTTGTAGGTTGAATTCTATCTTACTTGAGCAGATTTTTATTCAAAGTTAATTTTCTTTGCTATCAAAAAAGCTACAACTACCTATAGAGCCTACTTTAAATGACTGTAATTACAAACTATTGTGTTTAGAAGAACATTTTTCTTAGAAAATAGAGAAAAATAGTATATTGCTGTAGCAACTTGCAAACTCACAAACCAGTATAGATACAGTATTTTACCATAAACCGCTAGGAAGAATATATGAACGAACTTAAGAGCTTTTATAATATATAACTTTAAATTGTTTAATCAACAATTGAGGACGTTGAAATGTAGATTAGTACTTTTTCATGCAAGCCTTTTACATGGCACATTGGCAACACTTATTTAGAACGTTGACAATTTTCGGAACAGGGATGTTGATCTTTGTCATTTGCTTTTATTATTATTAAATTTTTACGAAAATTTCAATAAGAATAATTTTTCAGTTAACTTCTTTGTGCTTTATTACCATTTAAATATCGAGAAAACTGGTCATTACGGGCAATGATTAAATTTTTGTGTAGATAGTTTGAAGTGGCTTTAATTAAATGCAACTATGTGATATTTGGGCGGATTTTGTGCATGTACGACATTTTTCATAACTGATTGGTATTTGAAAAGTGTGTGCACACTCAGCAAAGGCTGCATTCATTTGAATGCTTATTCTGTGTTGAAAAATGTTTGCGTTTGATTCAATAACTTCATTCTTTCTTCGATGAGTTCGGGAATGCATTCGTTTTTTTCCACTACTGAATGAAGAATGGGTTAACTTTTAAGCCACATTCCTTAACAAAGTATGAATGAATGAAGAGCAAGCATTCTTAAATCAAGGATTTAAAATTTCAAATGATTGCACAGTTTTACAGCTCTGGCTATGGTATGGTTTTATGGCGTTAGCGTTATGGTATGGCACCATTAATCGATTAGGTTCGATTAGCTGTTCTGGTTTTATGGTTATGTCGCCATTAATTGCCCTTTTAAGAAATCTGGCATTAAGGTAAGGCCACATTAGGCTGCACTACGCAGCACCGCACTGCACTACAAAATATTCTTTGCATGTATTCTTATAAGGCAATTCACACCTAGCGTCAGCAGCACTGCGCGACCCGGCACAGCGCGGCAAATTTGATCAACTAGGCAAAAAAGCCGCGTTGGGAAGTGTCGCGCAGTGCTGCTGCCGCTAGGTGTGAATTGCCTCATAAGAATACATGCAAAGATTATGCACCATCTTTTTTCAATCTGGGCAAAAGAGTGTGGAATTCTCCTTCCTCATATCTTGAGGATGAGATACCTTGGACCCATAACCACGACCGTTTTCTTTTCCTTTCCTCTTCTTCGCACAAAAATGAAATAATTATAGCTTCAAAAACTGTGTCGTCCATTTTGCAAACAAAAATAAACACAAACTTTTGCCGCAATGTGTTGCTCGATTGCCCCATTATGTGAATTGCCAAAATATGTCGCTCTGTGAGGCGCCGCTGCGGCTACGTGTCGCGCAGCGTAATGTGCGCGTACCTTTACAGTGTCCATCTTGCTGTTCGACTTCGACTATTGATAAACGACAATCGCTTGTCAACTTATCATTTTTCGATTACTTTCCGTTTATACCCGGTATCAGTCTTTCCTTTGTAGTCATTCTCGTTTGAATTTTCGAATGGTGAAGTTAGGTGTGCGCTGATTTTCGATAAATATTCTGTTTTCATCACTAGGTCCGGTCGGGTGCAGTTTTCTATTGTGCTAATAATACGAAAAATTAATATGTGATAAAAGTGTTATTTTGAATGAAAGTGCAGTTAACGTGATAAAAAAAAGTAAAAGCATCAATAATCTTCATGAGTTTTAATAAAAAAAAAAAATGAGAAAGTAAAAGATTAAAGTGCGGAACAGGCGTATTTCTTGTGCATTGATAGAGGGTGAATTTTCTTTATCCACCTTTATTTTTATTGCATGTGTTTGTTGTTTCAAAGTTCGTTGATAGAGTTTTTTGTGCGAAAAAGTGAAGAAAGCGAACAAAATAGCAATTTCACATAGTTGGTGCTTTTAAATTCTATAAAAAAGCAATAATAAAAAAAAAAATAAAAGCAATGCAGTGAGTGCCATGGTGGGCGCTTAAAAAATGTTTATCAAAAAAGTTTTGAATGGTAAAAATTTAACATAATTAAAAAAAAGACGGTGTTTAGCAAACGCATAAGTTCAGTTTGTCACAAGATGCTAAAAATGTGAAGCGGTTTAACAAAATAAATAAATAAAACAAAAACTACAATTCGTGGCAGGGCGTAGAAGGCCAAACAGCCTGACTGACTGCCAATAACGATAAGCCCTTCTCGCAGCCCCCTACTGCTGCAGCTGCACAATCACATTATTCGTTTAACTATCCATCCGGTAAATCCTGTTTTGCTGGCGTGCATTGCTGCGCTCCAGTTGCACTCCACTTGACTTTCGCCGCAAAAATTCTGCACAAATTTGGTAAAATGTCGACGCGTTCCCAGTTGACGAAGGATTTAAACGGTGAGTAACAATTTTTTATGTATCCACATATGTAGTAGGCGAAAATATTTTTTTTTTAGTGGAAAAAAATGCATTTCAAAACATTTGAATTACTTATTTATATGCATATTTGCTGTGGCTGGCTTGTGGGCACCATTGTATGGGGGTGTGTTCATATCAACTTTGTGTGTATGCTGTATTCCTCTGCCGCTCGGTCGCTCCTTTTTCCATATACATGTATCGAGCGTCTATGCCCTTTCGTTTTTGGCATTTACTACACATGTTATTCGTATTTCGTTGTTCACAGTTCTCCTGCAGTCATCACACCCACATTTTATTATTTGTAATCATTTCAATATTACATTTTGTTCAAATTTAACTTAAATTTTAATTATTTTAGTCTTTAGTAGTATAAAGTATTTGTCAAAAGATAATTTATTTTTATTATACATTTTTCTCATATTTAACCCTGACTTTCATAATTATGATTCAATTACTAGTGAGGCAATTATATCTGTGGTCATGAGCAATAACCGCCTAAGTACCAAGTAAAATTTGTAGATTATTGCTTGTGACCACAGATATCGGACTTGGTGTAACTAACAGAATCATTTCCTTCGCATACCCTCGGATAGTAGCTCTCTGGTATCAGTTGTTGTTGTACCGATAAGGACATTCCCCGAAGGCCTTGGGGAGTGTTATCGAGTTGATGGTCCTTTTCCAGATGCAGGTCCAGTACGTTCCGGTACTAAGCCCGACCATCTCGGGAACGATTTGTTATGACCACATGCGACCTTCTAGGCCATACCGCCCTCCCACCTCCTAGATTCATGAGGAGTTCGAGGTCACCAGAGCCTCGGCTGTTAATGAAACAGGATTCGCCACGGATAGGTGAGGTTAACAATTGGGTTTGGAGAAGCTATATATTGCGCTGGCGACCTGAAAAGGTTGTGCTACACAACCCCTTGAATCTGGTATTTTAGTCGCCTCTTACGACAGGCATACCTAACTCGGGTATATTCTAACCCCCTGGTAACAGTTGTTGTTGTAGCGATAAGGACATTCCCTGAAGGCCCTGGGGGTGTTATCGCTGTTGATGGTCCTTTGCTAAATGTCATTGGCACCCAGATAAATTGCGGTTTGAATCAATACCCCCACCATAGAACAGTACTCGTAGCGCTAGACCTATCAAAAGCCTTTGATACGGTCAACCATGGCTCGTTACTGCAAGACCTGCAAGGGCCTACACTTCCCCCATGTCTTAAAAGGTGGACCGCAAATTATCTGGGTGGTCGGCAGGCATCGGTGCAATTCAGAAACGAAACATCAAAACCGAGGAGAATTAAACAAGGGGTGCCACAGGGTGGTGTCCTATCCCCACTTTTGTTTAATTTCTACATATCCAAGCTACCTTCACCACCGGAAGAAGTCACAATCGTTTCCTACGCCGATGACTGCACAATAATGGCCACAGGCCCAGGCTCAGAGATCGATGAGCTATGCAATAAAATAAACGGCTATCTCCCTGATCTCTCCAGTTTTTTCGCTTCGCGAAACCTGGCACTGTCACCGACTAAATCTTCCGCGACCTTATTTACTACATGGACGCCCCAAATGTCGACCATATTGAACATCCACGTCGATGGCACTACGCCACCGACTGTCCTACACCCCAAAATCTTGGGTGTGACGTTTGATCAGGATCTACATTTTGGTTCGCACGCAACCGCAATTGTTCCGAGAATTCAAAGCCGTAATAAAATCCTCAAATCCCTTGCTGGCAGTACCTGGGGAAAAGATAAAGAAACGCTCATGACCACATACAAAGCAATTAGCCAGCCGATTACGTGCTACGCGTCACCCATATGGTCGCCAAGCCTAAAAACTACCCACTGGAAGAAACTACAGGCCTGCCAAAATACTGCTCTCAGAATCGCCACGGGCTGTCTTCTTATGTCCCCAGAACACCATCTGCATAATGAGGCGAGAATACTCCCCATCAGGAAGAGAAATGAGATGCTGACCAAACAGTTTCTGTTGAATACCCAGAAACCTGGGCATCCCAACAGACATCTGATTGACGAACCAGCACCGCCTAGGGGCCTAAGGAGTCATCTCCGTAAGCATTTTGAGGAAATACGGCACCTGAGAACCCAGCCGTATGAAGCGAAAAAACACAAGAAGGTCCTTGGTGAACTCCATAGACAGGCGTCGGACCTTTATGTCGGGAATTGCCCGGTGAATCCAGTACTTGAAGAAAAATATCCAGAACTCGCGGAAGAGGAACGCATACTCCCCAGGGAAACGCGTGTCACTCTTGCTCAACTTCGTTTTGGATACTGTAACAGGTTAAACTCTTACCTATCCAGAATCAACCCCGACATACAAAATGTATGCCCCGCTTGCAATGTGTCCCCACATGACACCAACCAGCTCTTTAATTGTAATGTGGAACCAACGCCTCTAACACCCCTTTCCTTATGGTCCACCCCTGTTGAAACGGAAAGTTTCCTTGGACTCCCGTTAGAGGATATTGATGACAATTTGTGATCGGTCGCGGCTATTAGGTGGGGCGAGCATTGCTACAACAACAACAACAACAACATGGTCCTTTGCCGGATGCAGATCCGGTACGTTCTGTTACTGAGCATCAATAAGGTACTAGCCCGTTCATCTCGGTTGGCATGAAATATTCTAGGCCATACCGCCCTCCCACTCCCTACATCCATGACGAACTTAGGGCCGCCAGAGCCTCTGCTGTTAAAGTAACAGGATTCGCCACGGGACAATTGGTTTGGAGAAGCTATATATTGCGTTGGAACCCCTTGAAAGCGTTGCGCTACACAACCCCTTGAATCAATTTGGTATTTTAGACGCCTCTTAAGACAGGCATACCTGTCACGGGTATATTCGAATCCCACTAACCCGCTGGGGGCCCCTGGGATCAGTGTCCGATCTGTGTTATTGTTGTTGTAGCAATAGAAACACACCCTTAAAGTTTGGGGAGTGTTATTGATCTTTTGCTGATATAGATCCGGTACGTTTCGGAAACACGCACCATTAAGGTACAACCTACCAACCCGCTCCCACGCCATGGTTCCATTAAATGATTGGAGTAGCTAGAGCTTCGGCTGCTAATTATGTATGTACAACATATGTATATGAAACATTCATATTTGTAACAGGATGCCTCTCGGTTTGGTGAGGTTGACATTTGAGTTGCGGAAGCTGTGAAGCTTTGTATTGCGCTTATCAACTCCTTGAATTCCTCCCTTGTTATTTTTGTTGTGATGAAAAGATGTCATCAATATCCTCTAACGACTTTCCGAGGAAACTTGCTGTTTCAACATGGTAGAGATAAGGTTGTTAGAGGCCTTAGTCCCACGAACTATGCGGCACATAGCAATTGAAAAGATGGTTGTTGTTATGTGGGGACACAAAGAGCTAGTACCGCAGCGGACCCGATTTATATTGGGCAGAGTGTTGCTCAATTTCTTTAAGCCTTTTGGGAATATTTCTGCTTTTGCAACAATAACATTGAAGGAAAAATATGCTGGGCTGAAATTAAAAACGGGAAATGCATAAAATTTTTGTAGCCTACCTACCTCTGTTGGCAGGTATGAGTCATAATTTTAGGTTCTATTTTCATTAGACAGGAATTTCCATTGAAACATACAAGCCAGATAAGTCCAAACAATACAAAGACGTCGAAATACATACATACACATAGCAAAGGATATGCTTGTTTCGTTTCTAAAGACACTTGATTTTTGTTGCTGAAATTTTTTTTGTACTTGTTTGCTGAAACTGGATAAAAAAATGTAGGACTTTTCATAATGCGAAAAAGCGTCATTCATGCTTAGAAAAATTTGAACGGGAAAAAGAAATATGTTGACTTTATATCCTTAAGTGTTCCTCTATAACTATGTGAGTATGCACAACTGGATGTACATATGTAAACACCCTCATTGAATAGAAATTTTGAACAAGTAAACTGCATGGAGGAATTACAGCTAAGGAAGGAAACAAATCTTCACAATAAAAATAAGTATGTGTGAATATCGAAGCACTTGTCTATGAAGGCGTAAGTAAATCTTAGCTGGAATGCATTCTTGCGAATGGCAGCGCAACACTATGTAGATATGTTTGCACGTATGCTTACAAAAATGCATCTAAATATGCAGGAAAACAGGTCGCTGACAGGGACAAAAAAAAAAAAACAGAAACAAGTAAGGAATTCTAAGTTCGGGTGAAACTTGAAATGCTTTTGTTGTTTGTTTTGTGTGCTTAATAGTGTTAAAGGGCTGCGCAATAATACATAGACATATGGTTCTATTCTGAACTAATTTTTGCTTAAAAGAAGCAAAACGTATACAGAGGCTAACACCAATGACCTTGAGCGGGTCATTACCCCAGCGGGTTAGGGGATCAGAATATACCCGCGGTAGGTATGCCTGTCGTAAGAGGCGACTAAAATACCAGATTCAAGGGGCTGTGTAGCGCAACCCATCAGGTTGCCAGCGCAATATATAGCTTCTCCAAACCCAATTGTCAACCTCACCTATCCGCGGCGAATCCTGTTTCACTAACAGACGAAGCTCCTCATGGAACTTGGGGGTAGGGAGGGAGGGAATGGCCTGAAAGTTTAATGTGGCCACATAAATCGTTCCCGAGATGGTCGGGCTAGCACCTTAATGGTGCTATGGTACCGGAGCGTACCGGATTTGTATCCGGCAAAGGACCATCACATCGATAACACTCCCCAAAGCCTTCGGGGAGCAACCTTATCGCTACAACAACAACAACAACAGCGGGTCATTGAACTTGGGGGTGGGGAGGGAGGGATGGCCTGAAGGTTTAATGTGGCCATATATATAAATCGTTCCCGAGATGGTCGGGCTAGCACCTTAATGGTGCTGTGTTACCGGAGCGTACCGGATCTGCATCCGGCAAAGGACCATCACATCGATAACACTCCCCAAAGCCTTCGGGGAGCAACCTTATCGCTAGAACAACAACAGCGGGTTATAATGCAGTTTTCCTTCAGATATGGGGATTTCCCTACTGTTACTTATTTTAAAATAAAAATATAACAGAACAATAAACATAAACACACAAGTGCCATTTTACTAAAAAGCGTTATTATAAAAAAAGGGCAGGGTTATTAAAGAAATGTTCTTACTTTTACTAGAAATAGCTTATTACCCGTATCTTCGACTTTTACAAAATCTTTTATATAAAAGAAGGCGATTTAACCGGTTTAGTCCATTTTTACTGAAAATATTTACTTCCTGTTAAAAGGCATACATGTGAACCAAATTTTTCGTCGAGTTATAGCTCCAGAAACGTTGTAAGAAAGGGGCAGTGCCACGCCTATTTTTCAAGATTTTAATTTTTTCCCATTTCTGGGTATATTGGCACAAAATACGAGTGGTACGAAACTATTGTTCGCTAAGACTTAACTTCTTATTTTATTCGTCCACGACCCTTTTTAAAATCATTTATATAAAAGTGGGCGTGGTCCTTAATCAATATTATCCATTTTTACTAGAAATAATTCCTGCTATAAGGAAAATATGTGTACCCAATTTTGTTACGATATGTAAATTTTTCTTCGAGTTACGGCTCCCGAAGCATTGAAAATTGCTTAGACAAAAAAGGGGTGCTGCCACACCCATTTTCAACAATTTTAGTGTTTTCCAATTTAATGTTATAATTCGATTTAGGAAGTAAAATTCTATAAATCCAAAGCTTTTTTCGCTAAGATATAGCTTATTATTATCGTCTACGACCCTTTTAAAAATCTTTTATATAAAAGGCGGCGTGGTCCTTAACCGTTTTCGTAAATTTTTCTTCAAAGCATTGCTTATAGTAAAGGCAACCTTTTTGCCGAATTTTGTTACGATAGGGTTAACGATTTTTGATTTATGATTAATAATATTTGTAAAATTGATTTTATCACTAGTGGGCGGTGCCACGCCCATTTAAAACAAAATTTTCAAATTTTTATCAAAAGTCTCAACGTTAAATTTCAACATTCTAGGTGTATAATTTACTAAATAATCAGGTTTTTTGTGTTTTCCAAAATGTTATATGTATATATAAATAAAATAGTTAAAAAAGAATTTTTAAGTTAAACGGTTTTATTGAAAACAATACTTACATGAAATAATAATAATACGAAAAGCTAGAAAATAATTAGGTAGGTCCTAGGTACTAGTCATCACACTCCTTATCAATCTAGGGCGTTGATCAGACAATTAAATAAAAGCGTTGGGCGCGTGAAATTTCTAAAAATGTGAGGCGTAGCATAACCTGATTAAGGTTCAGTTGTTTTTACTTATGACTATCAATAGAAATATGACGCGTCCAACGCTTTTATTTAATTGTCTGATCAACGCCCTAGATTGATAAGGAGTGTGATGACTAGTACCTAGGACCTACCTAATTATTTTCTAGCTTTTCGTATTATTATTATTTTATGTAAGTATTGTTTTCAATAAAACCGTTTAACTTAAAAATTTTTTTTTTAATTAATTTTATTTTCAAGTTGTCTCTAGTTAGTCTTTATTTAATTGCCTATTATTTCTCATTCTATTTAGTTCATTTAGTGACTCATTATTACAAGGACTCTTTCCTGACAATTTTTTAGAACCTAAGTCCTCAATACATAATCCTTCCAAAGACTTTACTCTACTCTGCGCCACGTATGCTTGTCCCTCCTCCAACTCTAAAATATTTTGATGTCACTTCTACTGGACTGTGTACAATATTTGTTCCAAATATGAGCCAAATCGGGCATCATAGGTTGCTTTCTATTCATGTATGTATTATATGTTCCAAATATGGACCAAATCAAATCGGACCACAAATACGATTTTTGTGAATATCTCGATCCTTGCGCCACCTAGCGGCGATTTTTTTTGATAGGTCGCTTTCTATTCTTGTATGTATTATGTGTTCCAGGCATGAGCCAAGTCGGACCACAAATACGATTTTTGTGAATATCTCGATCCTTGCGCCACCTAGCGGCGATTTTTTCATAAGTCGCTTTTTATTCTTGTATGTATTATGTGTTCCAAATATGATCCAAATCGGACCACAAATACGATTTTTGTGAATATCTCGATCCATGCGCCACCTAGCGGCGTTTTTTTCACAGGTCGATTTCTATTCTTTAATGTATTAAGTGTTCCAAATATGAGCCAAATCGGACCACAAATGCGAATTTTGCGAATATCTCGATCCTTGCGCCACCTAGCGGCGATTTTTTTCTTATTATTGCATTGTCATCGGGTTCTGAACTATATTCCAAGTTTCAAGCTTGTAGCCGTGCAGCCTGTCAACTCAAGCTAAATAAAACCGTTTAAAAATGGGCGTGGTTATTATCCGATTTCGCTCATTTTTAATACCAATCTATTCTGGGTCTAGATAAGCTCGCGTACCAAATTTGGTGAAGATATCTCAATATTTACTCAAGTTATCGTGTTAACGGACAGACGGACGGACGAACGGACGGACATGGCTCAATCAATTTTTTTTCGATACTGATGATTTTGATATATGGAAGTCTAATCTAGATCGATTCCTTTATACCTGTACAACCAACCGTTATCCAATCAAAGTTATAATACCCTGTGTACAAGTACAGCTGGGTATAAAAAGAGTATCAAATGCAAGTTCACGCAGCTCAAAACTGAGGAAACAAAAGCAATACATTAATGAGAATGCTTTATTATAATGTGCACTTGCGAGTAAAAAAGTAGTAGCAACAATTATTTGTAAATTTTATCAGATATTAATTTTTTCGCAAGGACTTCCTCAATATTTTCCCCCTTTAAATTTATATAAGCCCAAGGCCAATGACTAAACATGTAAAATCCTCTAGTAAACCACCCGCCTTTTTAACTACATATACTAGTTATGTATAAATACTAACAAACAATATATATGTATGCATCCATTATTGCATTTGTCAGGTCGTTGTTCCTCACAGATATTAACTGTACGAAATGCGGTCGTTTTCATACTAAGTTGTTTGCATAACTGCCGGATATGAGATGGTGAGAATTTGTCATTTGTGGTTGAATACCTGATCATCTCACTACGCTATTATCCTTCAAACAGGATATTATTGTCTGTGGCTAAGGATATGTTATGTAATTTGATGCATATCCCCTACTTATAATTACTTCTTAATCATTTTTGTGTTTGTTCATCGTTGTCCTGCAATAATTTTGCTCAATATTTGTTCCGTATACAATTTGTTTCACTCCCTCGCAGAGCTGTAAAAAGATTGAATCAATTGAGTGTGCATTCTCTCAGCATTCTTTTAAAAATTGTGATTTATATTATAAATGTCCATTCCTAAATGGCTTAAAATACCTTAACTCAAAACCAAAGTGTGTGTTTTATTGAATGGTAAAATATAATTCAATATAGAGTGTGAATATAGGAACTATTTCCAATCATTAATGAATGTAAACTTGAAATGAATGCACACTTTTTTCCATTCATCAATTTAAATCAATTTAGGAGTTGGGTGCAAAAAAGGCGTAAAACGGCTCAATAGAAATAAAATATCCTTTCAAGGGGTTGTCAGCGCAATATGTAACTTCTCCAACTCAATTGTCAACCTCACCCACCCGTGGCCAATCCTGTTTATTTAACAACCGAGACTTTGGCGACCCAAGTTCCTCATGGATCTATGGGGTGGGAAGGTTTTATTTGGTAAATCGTTCCCGAGATGGTCGGGCTAGTACCTTAATGGTGCTTGTTACCGGAACGTACCGGATCTGCATCCGGGAAGGACCATCAACATCGATAACAATCCCCAAGGCTTTAGGGAATTGTCCTTATCGCTACAACAACAACAACAACCCTTCTAATTATTCATGTAGTTTATTATAAAACCAGAAAGTCTTAAATCGCCTTCTTGCTTTCCAAACAAAGGAATAGCACTTCGGAATTGGGCGGATTTTACTTTCGTTAATCGTGTAAGATCAAAAAATTTGAGGCTCTTGTGCGTTTGTTGGTTTCCTTTTCAGCTATATCTCGCGGATAACTTACTTATATAAAAGCATAGGGGTCTTGATTATATGAAGTATTCCAAAAACATGAAAATATAGTCGAATTTCGCTGAAACCACAAACCAGTATAGATACAGTATTTGACTATGTATGACGGAACTTGTACTAAGAGCTTTTATATAATGAACTAGCTGTACCCTGCCACGCTTGGCTGTGGCCCACTCCCTACTATATGCTTCCGAAATGAAAAACGACACAAAGTTTACTTTCAAAATAAATTTAATTTTGCAATACTTGTGTGTGCACAATATTTATGGTTTGTTCATTTTCTGTGAACACATAAAGATTGTCGGGTTTACCGACACGGGAACACGCAACATACAGCTGCCCATGTGAGAAGCACTCCCCTTCTAAATCTATGCCACACTTTTCCAAGGATTGTCCCTGGGCTTTGTTTATCGTCATTCCGAACACCAGTCGAATAGGAAATTGCAATATTTTTAATTTGCATATCGTTTCTGTGGCAATTATTGGAATTCGAGGGATAAGAACATCTTCACCTTTGAAAGGCCCCGTTAAAATTGTTGTTTCTATGACGTTCATACTCAATTTCTTAACTGCTAGTCCGTTCCATTGCAAAGCTTTGGCTGATTAATATTTCGCAGCATAATAATTGGAACATCAGTTTTCAACTTCAATATATGTGGAGGCATCCCTGGTAGATCAAGCGAGTTCAAAAATTCCGTTGGATAATGAACTGCTTCATCTACCTCTGTAACAGTGTTTATGGACATGTGTATTTCCTCACAATCAATTTTGGATTGAATAAAATTATTAAGTTGATACACATCTTTATTCTTAGCTGCAAGAATAGCTCGTTCACTGAGCCAATCGTGATTTTTTAAATTTTTTGGAATATTTGGAAACACTTCTTCAATTAGTTCTTTTGATGTTACTAAGTTACAAAACTCATCCGGAAATGATATTCATTTAGATCCTTGATCGACTGCAATCTTTCCATTCCCAATTTCGAGTAACTGTCGCGAGAATACTTCAGCTGATCGATCGTTCTGTAGCTGGACACGCATATTTGTACTTGTCAACTGCAATGTATGTACGTGTTGCCACAATATTGAATATTTTATGCAGGCATTTATTTCATCCGCAGATGTTGATCGAGAAATTACAGGTAATGTTTGCACCTTTCTGAAGTTGGCAAGACAACTTTTACGTGGAAAAAAATTACCTATTGGGAAAATTGCCGTGAATTTGCCGTAATTTAGCCGTGAAACAAAAAAATTTGCCGTGGCCATATTTTAGAAAATACAGGGTGGCACGCTAACTTCACGTGAAGTTAGCGTGCCACCCTCAGAAAACCACTTTAGAGGCCAGCTAGGAAGAAATTCTTGCACACGAATTTGCCGTAAATTTGCCGTAGATAAGTGGCATATTATATAATTTCGAAAAAAAAAAATTTAACTTTTTTTTATGGTGCACCGCCAACTTCACGTGAAGTTAGCGTGCCACTTTTCGAAAACCACCTTAGACACCAGTTAGGAAAATAATTCTTGCACGTGAATTTGCCGTAAATTTTCCGTGAATTATCCGTGAAACAAAAAAATTTGCCGCGGCCATGTTTTAGAAAATACAGGGTGGCACGCCAACTTCACGTGAAGTTAGCGTGCCACCCTCAGAAAACCACCTTAGAGGCCAGCTAGGAAAATAATTCTTGCACACGAATTTGCCGTAAATTTGCCGTAGATAAGTGGCATATTTTATAAATTCGAAAAAAGAAATTTCAAATTTTTTTATAGTGCACCGCCAACTTCACGTGAAGTTAGCGTGCCACCCTCAAAAAACCATCTTAGTGGCCAGATAGGAAAATAATTCTTGCACACAAATTTGCCGTAAATTTGCCGTAGATAAATGGCATATTTCATAAATTCGAAAAAAAAAATTTCAAATTTTTTTTATGGTGCACCGCCAACTTCACGTGAAGTTAGCGTGCCACCCTCAGAAAACCGCCTTAGAGGCCAGCTAGGAAAATAATTCTTGCACTCGAATTTGCCGTAAATTTGCAGTAGATAAGTTGCATATTTTATAAATTCGAAAAAAAAAATTTCAAATTTTTTTTATGGTGCACCGCCAACTTCACGTGAAGTTAGCGTGCCACCCTCAGAAAACCGCCTTAGAGGCCAGCTAGGAAAATAATTCTTGCACACGAATTTGCCGTAAATTTGCCGTAGATAAGTGGCATATTTTATAAATTCGAAAAAAGAAATTTCAAATTTTTTTTATAGTGCACCGCCAACTTCACGTGAAGTTAGCGTGCCACCCTCAGAAAACCATCTTAGTGGCCAGCTAGGAAAATAATTCTTGCACACAAATTTGCCGTAAATTTGCCGTAGATAAATGGCATATTTCATAAATTCGAAAAAAAAATTTCAAATTTTTTTTATGGTGCACCGCCAACTTCACCCTCAGAAAACCGCCTTAGAGGCCAGCTAGGAAAATAATTCTTGCACTCGAATTTGCCGTAAATTTGCCGTAGATAAGTTGCATATTTTATAAATTCGAAAAAAAAAAATTTCAAATTTTTTTTATGGTGCACCGCCAACTTCACGTGAAGTTAGCGTGCCACCCTCAGAAAATCGCCTTAGAGGCCAGCTAGGAAAATAATTCTTGCACACGAATTTGCCGTAAATTTGCCGTAGATAAGTGGCATATTTTATAAATTCGAAAAAAGAAATTTCAAATTTTTTTTATAGTGCACCGCCAACTTCACGTGAAGTTAGCGTGCCACCCTCAAAAAACCATCTTAGTGGCCAGATAGGAAAATAATTCTTGCACACAAATTTGCCGTAAATTTGCCGTAGATAAATGGCATATTTCATAAATTCGAAAAAAAAAATTTCAAATTTTTTTTATGGTGCACCGCCAACTTCACGTGAAGTTAGCGTGCCACCCTCAGAAAACCGCCTTAGAGGCCAGCTAGGAAAATAATTCTTGCACTCGAATTTGCCATAAATTTGCAGTAGATAAGTTGCATATTTTATAAATTCGAAAAAAAAAAATTCAAATTTTTTTATGGTGCACCGCCAACTTCACGTGAAGTTAGCGTGCCACCCTCAGAAAACCGCCTTAGAGGCCAGCTAGGAAAATAATTCTTGCACACGAATTTGCCGTAAATTTGCCGTAGATAAGTGGCATATTTTATAAATTCGAAAAAAGAAATTTCAAATTTTTTTTATAGTGCACCGCCAACTTCACGTGAAGTTAGCGTGCCACCCTCAGAAAACCACCTTAGAGGCCAGCTAAGAAAATAATTCTTGCATACGAATTTGCCGTAGATAAATGGCATATTTCATAAATTCGAAAAAAAAAATTTTAAATTTTTTTTATGGTGCACCGCCAACTTCACGTGAAGTTAGCGTGCCACCCTCAGAAAATCGCCTTAGAGGCCAGCTAGGAAAATAATTCTTGCACACGAATTTGCCGTAAATTTGCCGTAGATAAGTGGCATATTTTATAAATTCGAAAAAAGAAATTTCAAATTTTTTTTATAGTGCACCGCCAACTTCACGTGAAGTTAGCGTGCCACCCTCAAAAAACCATCTTAGTGGCCAGATAGGAAAATAATTCTTGCACACAAATTTGCCGTAAATTTGCCGTAGATAAATGGCATATTTCATAAATTCGAAAAAAAAAATTTCAAATTTTTTTTATGGTGCACCGCCAACTTCACGTGAAGTTAGCGTGCCACCCTCAGAAAACCGCCTTAGAGGCCAGCTAGGAAAATAATTCTTGCACTCGAATTTGCCGTAAATTTGCCGTAGATAAGTTGCATATTTTATAAATTCGAAAAAAAAAATTTCAAATTTTTTTTATGGTGCACCGCCAACTTCACGTGAAGTTAGCGTGCCACCCTCAGAAAATCGCCTTAGAGGCCAGCTAGGAAAATAATTCTTGCACACGAATTTGCCGTAAATTTGCCGTAGATAAGTGGCATATTTTATAAATTCGAAAAAAGAAATTTCAAATTTTTTTTATAGTGCACCGCCAACTTCACGTGAAGTTAGCGTGCCACCCTCAAAAAACCATCTTAGTGGCCAGATAGGAAAATAATTCTTGCACACAAATTTGCCGTAAATTTGCCGTAGATAAATGGCATATTTCATAAATTCGAAAAAAAAAATTTCAAATTTTTTTTATGGTGCACCGCCAACTTCACGTGAAGTTAGCGTGCCACCCTCAGAAAACCGCCTTAGAGGCCAGCTAGGAAAATAATTCTTGCACTCGAATTTGCCGTAAATTTGCCGTAGATAAGTTGCATATTTTATAAATTCGAAAAAAAAAATTTCAAATTTTTTTTATGGTGCACCGCCAACTTCACGTGAAGTTAGCGTGCCACCCTCAGAAAATCGCCTTAGAGGCCAGCTAGGAAAATAATTCTTGCACACGAATTTGCCGTAAATTTGCCGTAGATAAGTGGCATATTTTATAAATTCGAAAAAAGAAATTTCAAATTTTTTTTATAGTGCACCGCCAACTTCACGTGAAGTTAGCGTGCCACCCTCAAAAAACCATCTTAGTGGCCAGATAGGAAAATAATTCTTGCACACGAATTTGCCGTAAATTTGCCGTAGATAAGTGGCATATTTTATAAATTCGAAAAAAGAAATTTCAAATTTTTTTTATAGTGCACCGCCAACTTCACGTGAAGTTAGCGTGCCACCCTCAAAAAACCATCTTAGTGGCCAGATAGGAAAATAATTCTTGCACACAAATTTGCCGTAAATTTGCCGTAGATAAATGGCATATTTCATAAATTCGAAAAAAAAAATTTCAAATTTTTTTTATGGTGCACCGCCAACTTCACGTGAAGTTAGCGTGCCACCCTCAGAAAACCGCCTTAGAGGCCAGCTAGGAAAATAATTCTTGCACTCGAATTTGCCGTAAATTTGCAGTAGATAAGTTGCATATTTTATAAATTCGAAAAAAAAAAATTCAAATTTTTTTATGGTGCACCGCCAACTTCACGTGAAGTTAGCGTGCCACCCTCAGAAAACCGCCTTAGAGGCCAGCTAGGAAAATAATTCTTGCACACGAATTTGCCGTAAATTTGCCGTAGATAAGTGGCATATTTTATAAATTCGAAAAAAGAAATTTCAAATTTTTTTTATAGTGCACCGCCAACTTCACGTGAAGTTAGCGTGCCACCCTCAGAAAACCACCTTAGAGGCCAGCTAAGAAAATAATTCTTGCATACGAATTTGCCGTAGATAAATGGCATATTTCATAAATTCGAAAAAAAAAATTTTAAATTTTTTTTATGGTGCACCGCCAACTTCACGTGAAGTTAGCGTGCCACCCTCAGAAAACCACCTTAGAGGACAGCTAGGAAAATAATTCTTGCACACAAATTTGCCATAGATAAATGGCATATTTCATAAATTCGAAAAAAAAAATTTCAAATTTTTTTTATGGTGCACCGCCAACTTCACGTGAAGTTAGCGTGCCACCCTCAGAAAACCGCCTTAGAGGCCAGCTAGGAAAATAATTCTTGCACACGAATTTGCCGTAAATTTGCCGTAGATAAGTGGCATATTTTATAAATTCGAAAAAAGAAATTTCAAATTTTTTTTATAGTGCACCGCCAACTTCACGTGAAGTTAGCGTGCCACCCTCAGAAAACCATCTTAGTGGCCAGCTAGGAAAATAATTCTTGCACACGAATTTGCCGTAAATTTGCCGTAGATAAATGGCATATTTCATAAATTCGAAAAAAAAAATTTAAAATTTTTTTTATGGTGCACCGCCAACTTCACGTGAAGTTAGCGTGCCACCCTCAGAAAACATCTTAGTGGCCAGCTAGGAAAATAATTCTTGCACACTTTTTTTTTGGAATTATCAAAAAGCTGTAACTAAATTTAGAACCTATTTTATTTTGACTATGCGCCTATATATTTTTATAAAATATGCCACTTACCATACGGTGCACCATACAAAAATTTGAATTTTCTTTTCCGAATTTATAAAATATTCCACTTATCTACGGCAAATTTACGGCAAATTCGTGTGCAAGAATTATTTTCCTAGCTGGCCACTAAGATGGTTTTCTGAGGGTGGCACGCTAACTTCACGTGAAGTTGGCGGTGCACTATAAAAAAAATTTGAAATTTCTTTTTTCGAATCTATAAAATATGCCACTTATCTACGGCAAATTTACGACAAATTCGTGTGCAAGAATTATTTTCCTAGCTAGCCTCTAAGGCGATTTTCTGAGGGTGGCACGCTAACTTCACGTGAAGTTGACGGTGCACCATAAAAAAAATTTGAAATTTCTTTTTTCGAATTTATAAAATATGCCGCTTATCTACTGCAAATTTACGGCAAATTCGTGTGCAAGAATTATTTTCTTAGCTGGCCTCTAAGGTGGTTTTCTGAGGGTGGCACGCTAGCTTCACGTGAAGTTGGCGGTGCACCATAAAAAAAATTTGAAATTTCTTTTTTCGAATTTATAAAATATGCCACTTATCTACGGCAAATTTACGGCAAATTCGTGTGCAAGAATTATTTTCCTAGCTGGCCTCTAAGGCGGTTTTCTGAGGGTGGCACGCTAACTTCACGTGAAGTTGGCGGTGCACCATAAAAAAAATTTAAAATTTTTTTTTTCGAATTTATGAAATATGCCATTTATCTACGGCAAATTCTTATGCAAGAATTATTTTCTTAGCTGGCCTCTAAGGTGGTTTTCTGAGGGTGGCACGCTAACTTCACGTGAAGTTGGCGGTGCACTATAAAAAAAATTTGAAATTTCTTTTTTCGAATTTATAAAATATGCCACTTATCTACGCCAAATTTACGGCAAATTCGTGTGCAAGAATTATTTTCCTAGCTGGCCTCTAAGGCGATTTTCTGAGGGTGGCACGCTAACTTCACGTGAAGTTGGCGGTGCACCATAAAAAAAATTTGAAATTTTTTTTTTCGAATTTATGAAATATGCCATTTATCTACGGCAAATTTACGGCAAATTTGTGTGCAAGAATTATTTTCCTAGCTGGCCACTAAGATGGTTTTCTGAGGGTGGCACGCTAACTTCACGTGAAGTTGGCGGTGCACTATAAAAAAAATTTGAAATTTCTTTTTTCGAATTTATAAAATATGCCACTTATCTACGCCAAATTTACGGCAAATTCGTGTGCAAGAATTATTTTCCTAGCTGGCTCTAAGGTGGTTTTCTGACGGTGGCACGCTAACTTCACGTGAAGTTGGCGTGCCACCCTGCATTTTCTAAAACATGGCCGCGGCAAATTTTTTTGTTTCACGGATAATTCACGGAAAATTTACGGCAAATTCACGTGCAAGAATTATTTTCCTAACTGGTGTCTAAGGTGGTTTTCGAAAAGTGGCACGCTAACTTCACGTGAAGTTAGCGGTGCACCATAAAAAAAAGTTAATTTTTTTTTCGAAATTATATAATATGCCACTTATCTACGGCAAATTTACGGCAAATTCGTGTGCAAGAATTATCTTCCTAGCTGGCCTCTAAGGTGGTTTTCTGAGGGTGGCACGCTAACTTCACGTGAAGTTAGCGTGCCACCCTGTATTTTCTAAAATATGGCCACGGCAAATTTTTTTGTTTCACGGCTAAATTACGGCAAATTCACGGCAATTTTCCCAATATGTAATTTTTTTCCACGTAAAAGTTGTCTTGCCAACTTCAGAGAGGTAATGTTTGCCTAAAATCTCCCGCAAGCAATACCAATGTAGTACCGAATGGTTGAATATTTTTTCGCAAATATCGCAACTTTCGATCAAGCGTCTCAAGTGATTTTTTATATGTCCATTGTTCACTCATCCCAAATAATAATTTTACATTTTTGTAATACCTTTCCCATACCGGATGCTCTTGAAATATTTCAATCATTGATTTTCACAAATTTTCTTGATCTAAAAAATTTCAACCAGGTGACAACCCCAACAAAAAAGAGGTTTTGCAATTAGGTCTACTAAGTATCTTGGAAGAAATACACGTTATACTATGTTCAAACAGAAAAATAAATTGAATTTCGATTTAAATTGAGTGGTGTTCATACAACTCAATTTAGCTTACACAATAGTAATTTGATAGCTGGTTGGCTCGTCTCTACAGCAGCAACATACATTTGTTCAGACTGTCAAAATGTGCGTATTGGTATTAGGCGTATGGAATGGAATGAAAACATAAAACTTTTAAATGTTTGTGTGTTGTAAGAAAATGTGTACAATGTTTTGGTTTCATTTATTATTACAATGTATTATATGATAAATTGCGTAATAAATTGCCCAAATTGTATAAATTGCCAATTTGGTGTGTTTTTGTACATTGTATTATTCTATAATACGTTTATTATATTTATCAATTCAAAATTTTTAATAAGGTTGCAACTCTAATTTTTTTTCACTAAAAATGATCCTGGGACTACGGAGAACAATACATAAAAGGAATAATTTAAATCGGTTAAGTAGTTCTGTAGTTTTGAAGGCTGTAACCAACTCACACAACATTTTTATATATATAGATTGCCTTTTCTTCAATTAATAAATCACCAATTGAGGACGTGCAAATGTAGGTTAGTACTTCTTCATGCAAGTACCATTTATATGACACATTGGCAACACTTTACAGAACGATGACACTTTTCGAAAGAGGTGAGGTTGACAATTGGGTTTGGAGAAGCTATATATTGGGCTGGCAACCTAAAGGGTTGCGCTACACAGCCCCTTGAATCTGGTATTTTACGAAAGGCATACCTACCGCGGGTATATTCTGACCCCCTAAACCGCTGGGAATTTATTAGCGGCGGCTGCTTACATATGGTGGCAAAGTGCTTCGCCTTTCACACCGGAGGTTAATTTCGAAACAAAAAACTCGTTTTAAAAAATTTGCCAAAAGTCAATATTAAACCATAATGCCCAAAACTAAAACACTATTAAAAAATAATATTAAAAACGAAAAAAGTTTTAAATTGGTGAAAAAAAAAAAAAAAAATTACAAGTCTTTTTTTTTTAACAAAACTCTGTTTTAAGACAAAAATCTAAGGAACGCACAACTAAAAAATTAAAAAAGCAATAAGACTTAATAAAAATAATAAAACAAGTACAAAATTAAAAAAAAAATTATTATTGTAAAAAACAGAAAAAAACAATTAAAACTAAATAAAAGTAAACAAATGTGAAAAGTTTTGTTGCAATATGTAATCTTAATTTTTGAGCAAAATCTGCAAAGTTCTATATATGAGTGCTAAGAATGTAAATTTATTCAAATCAAAAAATTCTTTAGAAAACTAACAATAAAACATGTGGAAACAAATTTATAAGAAATCAAATTTAATAAAAAAAAACCTATGTTACAGAACCTAAAAAAAGACAAATTTTAAAATCAAAAATAGGGGAAGTCAAAGTAAATAAGTGAGCCAAACCTGTTGTTTCGTGTTTATAATAATAACACTATGCGACAAAGTCAACTTTTTTTCTTGATATTGGACAAAACCCACTTTTTTGTAGAGATTGAGGCTTAAGTAAACAAAGTACTATCTCCGTTTTTCGAAGTTAGCCTCCAAAAAATAGATATCGGCTTTCGAAGTTCGAAATTCTACATTTCGAAATTTTATTTTTTTTGTTAACGCGCTGAGCAAATTGGAAAAGTAAAAATGTGGTCGTAGTCCGCTCTTTTCCCATATTTGAAGGGCTGAATTCTTTTTTTGAGAAATTTAGTATAACAGCTGTTATACGATGTGAAAAGTCAGACTCTGACTTCTGACTAAAGTCAGACTCTGGCTTCTGACTTTTCACCTCGTATAACAGCTGTTATACTCCAAAAAAAAAAAAAACAAAAAGAATTCAGCCCTTCAAATAAGGGAAAAGAGCGGACCACGACCACATTTTTACTTTTTCCATTTGCTGAAAGCGTTAACAAAAAAATAAAAGCCAATATCTATTTCTTGGAGTCTAACTCCGAAAAACGGAGATAGTATTATTATAAATATGAAACAACAGGTTTGACTCACTTATTAATTTGATTTCCCCTATTTATGATATTTGGTATATCTTCATTAACTTTTCAATGCAAACCCTAATTATAATTTTTCCTCCAAAAATATCATGAGTTTCAGGTGTAAGTATAATAAGTATCAGGTAAAATAACAGTTGCAATAAATATTGAATGTGCTATAACTTCTTTGTTTATTATTTTAGTAATATGGCTTCAAAGCAACACTTTCTTGAATTTTTAAGTACTTTCGTTTGGAAAGGAAAAAAGGATACTTTAGGGGGTACAACTTTGTTAGCTGACCTAATCATGTGAAAACGACTTCATAGCTTAAAAGGACATTAAACGGAAATGTGAATCTTCTCAAGGCCAAAATAATGACATAACAATTTTAAAAATCGGACGTCAAATAACCAAGTTACAACGAAAAAATCTTTTCGGCTGTATTTCGAAGGATCCAAAAATGTTTTTGTTATACAGAAATTGTTGACTTTTCGGGATGTTGCTGTACTTTTCATTCAAAAATTTAAAAAAGTTTGCTTTTTCTTTATTGTTAAAAGAAAATTAACTTGTGTCACAAAAATTTTTTCAAAATAAACTACTAAATCTTCGTTTCTTAAACAAAAACAAACCAAAATAAATGATTTAACTTTAGTATAACGGACAAAATTTTCAAGTTTAACTTAATTATTAAAAAAAAAATCGTAATTATTTAAGGATTCAATATAGAAAATGTCTACCAAATTTGTAAAAATAATGCGTTATCTGGGCGAATTCTCAGGCACAGCATTGCTGGTTGCGCTCAGCTGCTTGGGTTGTGCGGATGGTGGCGAATTGCCGAAATTACAATATGGCATGGTCGTAATGATTATTATACATTGCTTTGGTTTCGTATCTGGTGGCCATGCAAATCCCGCCATCACACTTGCCTGTTATATGATGCGTTATATTTCATTGAAAATGGCTTTAACTTATATGTTAGCACAATTTCTTGGTGCGTTAAGCGGTTTCTTTCTCCTCACTGCTATGTTACCATCTGATACAATTAATAAGGATTTATGTTTGGCCACACCGAATGGTAGTTTATCATGGGATCAAACATTCGTTATTGAGTTGGTTTTAACCACAACTTTACTATTCGGTTGGTGTGCATTGTGGGATTCTCGAAATTCGCAATATTTGGATTCTGTATCATTGCGTATTGGATCTTTAGTGGCAGCTTGCTCGCTTGCTGGTGTAAGTTGTGAACTTCGCTTTTCTTTTATTTTCGCTTAAAAAAGTAACAAATACTATTTCAATTCCTTGTATAGGGACAATGGACTGGCGCTTTTATGAATCCTGCAATTGTTTTAATACCAGCCGTGTATCATCAAAAATTCGATGATGCTCCATTGTATTTGGCTAGTCAATTTTCGGCTGGAATTTTTGCACCAGTGCTCTGGAAGCTGTTATTTTCACCACGTAGCTTTTTTAATAAGGCATGTTAATAATAACATCAAAAGGCCGGTTAATTTTTCTGTAAGTGTAAATCCCTACAAGGGTATTATTAGTTAAAGAATGAGTTATTTTCGATGTGAATTTTAGAGTTGGTCAAAATTTAAAATAAACATTTTTATTATTTCTGTATTAAATTTTTACTAATAAAAGTTATGGAAACTTGTACACCTTTTATCTTTGTTCTTACATACATCCAGTAGATATTGCGGGGAAAACGGCCGCGGCCCGGTCGCTGGTAAGGCTTCGTGATATGGGCTATGGGTTTCTGACTTCGGGCACTCTAGCCTTAACAAGTTCGACTTTATGATAGGACGGACTATCGTGTGCCTATAACTGCGCCCTGTGCAACCTTCACCACAGAGAGGAATGAGGAAGGGGACTTATCTGGGGCAGGGGACCAGTTAACTTGTTCAATGATGGGTAGAAGCTGGACGGAAGGGGTCTTTGTCAAGAGCTAAATGAAAGCCGCAAGTTTAAGTTGGCTGATCACTGCAGTGTATTCCAAGCGGAAGCTGCTGTGATTAAGGATGCGATGGATGAAATGCTATCCGGTGCTACTACGGTTAGGGAACTTAACATCTACTCTTATAGCCAAGCGACTATCAAGGTCTTGAGTTAAACTATAGTGCGTTCGAGGGTGGTTTGGGAGTGCTTGACCCGGCTTGCGATTGCATCAAACTATTTTATCATTAAGATTATCTGAGTCCCGGGCCATAGTGATAAATCTTTCAACTGTCAAGCGGAATCTCTAACCACGCATCGCTACAATTGAACCGGATGAAGATTCTTGTAGGGATTTCGAGATTTCGTTCTCATCTGTGATTTATCCTGCATAGATAGCAGAGCTGTAAAATGATTCAATCAATACAGTTATAAATCAAGACTGATTCATTTTACAAATATGATTGGTTGATTTCAAATATATAAGCAAAGTTTGAATGCGAGTTCATGTTTTCCATTCAAAAATTCTGTTAGTGATTGCATGACTGTAAAAAAAGCATTCAGTTTGATTGTGAGTGCATCGAGAGCACTCCCACTCACGAGTGATTGCAAAATTTTTTGACTGCAATCACCTTTTCATTCAGTTCCATTGAAATTTTCATTTTTAGGGTTGATACTTTCGTACTTTTGATGGTTAACATATCTGTGATTGGTTTGAAGTTGTCAAAATAGTTATAAATAACCGGAATGCCATATTTCATTCAAAACATTATGTTTGATTCTAAAAGTTTTATTCGGTGGATTTTGCTTCAAAGGAATTAAACCCAATAAAATGTGCTTTAATTCCTGTTAAAAGTTATGTTGAGGTTTTTTCTTTAGGGTTGCTATTTTATGTATCATATTTCAACACCCCTCCTCAATGCGAATGTTATTCTTCTAAACTTAACAATTTCATTAAATCTGTATGTTTCTTCTTCGACAATTTTTTTGTTAAAATATCAGCTATCATGTTATTAGTTGATACATATTCTAACTTTATTTCACCTTTCTCAACAATCTCTCTAATAAAATGATATCTGATATCAATGTGCTTCGATCTAGCATGATGCACTGGATTCTTTGCCAAATGTTGAGCACTAATGTTATCCCCGTACAATATCGTTAGAGTTTGACCGTTACCACATCCAATCTCAATTATAATACGTCTTAAATGTAGTGCTTCTTTTGCTGCCGATGACATGGCCATGTATTCGGCCTCGGTACTGCTTAAGGCTACACAATCCTGTTTTTCTGACTTCCAGGAAATCGCCCCTCCTGCAAGGAAGAACACGTAGCCGGTGTATGATCTTCGATCAATTCTGTTGGCGCTCCAATCGGCATCTGCGTAACCCTTCAACCCTTGACCGCATGCCCTATATCGCAACTTCATATTTTTGGTTGATGCTAGGTATCTTAAAATGTGCTTTATGCCCGCCAAATGTTCGCTATGTGGATCTTTGTTTCGCTGTGCCAACTTGGCTACCGAATGGAATATATCCGGTCTTGTCGAAAGCGCCAGCCACATCAGCGCCCCAATCGTAGATTGGTATGATGTCTGATCAACCCTAGTACAACGTTCATCATCACACGCTACTTGGTAACCAGCATCTAATGGTGTCGATGCTGACCTACATACTTCCATACCATGCTGCGTCAATAAATCTTTGATATATTGGGATTGAACAGTGGTGATATCACCTAGTTCACCTTCACGCTCAATCTGCATACCCAAAAACATATGAAGGGGACCCTTGTCAATGTATTCAAAAATATCACATATATTCGCCTTGACCCTAGTCATGATTTCCTTCGATTGGCATGCTAGAAGCAGATCATCAACATAAACAAGGATTAAGCAAAGGTTACCTTCTATATCTTGTTTATACAAACAGCGTTCGCTCTCGCACTGACTGAAACCTAAACTTCTTAACGCTTCATCTAACTTGAAATTCCAAGCTCTTCCAGACTTCTCCAAACCGTATATGGCCTTGTTCAACCTTAAGACTTTTGTTGGTTGACTTTCATCACGGTAACCTTGTGGTTGTTTCATGTATACGACATCATCTAGTTCGCTGTTTAAATATGCTGTGCATACATCCATCTGGTGTACATGTAGTTTCATCTCTGCTGCTAATGCCAATACCCACCGTATGGTCTCAAAACGACATACTGGAGAAAAAGTGTCCGAGTAATTCACTCCATACTTCTGTGAACACCCCTTTGCCACCAACCGTGCCTTATACCGCTCAATGTCACCATGTTCGTTGCGCTTTAGGGTATATACCCACTTGCACCCTACTATTGACTGGCCCTTTGGTAAGTCTACCAAAGACCATGTATTATTTCCAACCAACGAATCGTGTTCTTTTTTCATGGCGGCCTTCCATAAATCAACTTCATCGCTACTAATTGCTTCCTCGTATGTTTGAGGAACAAGCACCTCCTTAGTGCTCATAGCATTTAAAACATTAAATACTTTTCGTGGACGACCTCGTTTACCATTACGCACGAGCTTAGGTCTACCACGCCCAATGTGCTCAACTTCTTCTTCAGCACTCGCATACATATCGCTTGCATTATCATCGCTACAGATTTCTTTATTATCATCGCTACAGATTTCTTTATCAGAATCTACATCACCAGCAGTACCAGTGTCGGCTTGAACCTGATTGTTATCAAAAAAATCTAATGTTATTTGTTCGTCGTTACATGCTTCCACGCTATGGCATTCATCAAATAATACGTCGCGTTTTTCAACCACCTGTCTAACATCAGGATCGTATAGTCTATACGCTTTTGAAACCATTGAGTAACCAACCATTTTGTATTGTTTACCCTTCACTTTAAATTTGCTACGCTGCGTTTTATCTAATGCCACTGCCGTAGAGCCAAATACTCGCAAATGTTTTATTGTAGGTTTCTTACCACACCATGCTTCATATGGTGTCATATTATTTAATGTCTTAGTTGGCAATCGATTCCGCAAATACACGGCAGTTGCCGTTGCCTCTGCCCATAGCGCCGCACACATACCCGAATGTGCCAATAAACACCTGGCCATTTCAACCAACGTGCGGTTTGCCCTCTCAGCCACCCCATTTTGCTGAGGAGTGTAGGGAACTGTTAATTGCCGCACTATGCCATGCTTATCAAAATATTCATTAAATGATTTGTTGACGTACTCACGTCCATTGTCACTACGAACTGCTTTCACTTTTCTGCCAGTTTGTCGCTCTACCATTGAGCAAAACGATACAAATTTATCAAAAACTTCATCTTTTGATTTTGAGAAGTAAACAAAAACTCGCCTTGACATGTCGGCAATAAATAGTAAAAAATACTTCGCACCACCAAGTGAAGTTGTTTCAAATGGCCCACATACATCCGTATGTATCCATTCTAACAAATTCTTTGATTTATTTTCTGCTGCACTTGGAAATGGTTGTGTGTGTATTTTGCTAAGCATACACGTTTGACACGATGGCTTCACAGAAAAATCTACATTTTCTAAACCATTTACAATGCACTTGTTTGACATTTCTTTCAAACTCGCATAATTTATGTGGCCAAATCTATTATGCCACATTACTGCGTCACTTTGAATAGCACCAAAACAACCACTTTTCTCATTACTCAGCATAAACAAATGCTTTGTTCTTTTTACACGCAAAATATCGGCGCCGTTTTTCTTAATTGTTGCAAATTCGCTGCCAAAAACTACTGCGCAGCCCATCTCGACTGCACGACCGACTGATATAAAATTGCCTCTCATACCAGGCACGAACAAAACGTCTTTTAGTGTCACAACATACATGTCCGTTTGTATTTTGACATCGCCTTTACCTTCTGCACGAATGCTGTTGTCACCGGCCAATGCGATCCACTCTGTATGATTCACAAAGTTCGAGAACAATTTTCGGTCGCAACACATATGCGCTGTCGCGCCGCTATCTAAACACCACTTTCCTCTGTCGAATGTTTCGCAATCTGTTGCACCCAAAGCAGTGAAGGAGCTTTGTTGTTGCTGTTTAGCTGAATCGTTTTCTTTCGTAGATTTGTTTAATTTCGCCGAACAATTGCTTTTTATATGACCCTTTTTTTCACAACGATAGCAAGTAACATTGTTGTAATTGCCTTTTTTCTTCTCTCTGTTGCCGCTAGACGTCGACTTCGCTGCAAACGCTTGCTGTCCGCTAAATTCGTTAGCTGTATGTTCATGCATGCTACCACGACGCTCGCCTTCTTCTAGAAGCTTCAATTTTAGAACGTCAACCGCTGGAAGATTGTCCCTCGTTTCCATCGCAATGACAAAATTCTCGAATTCTTTTGGCAAACTAGATAATAATATAATGGCAACCAGCTCTTGATTTAGCTCTATGCCCACTTCAGCTAGTTTGTCCATAATTGTGGTGAACACATTCAAATACGCCGCAACGTTTTCACCCTCTGACATTTTTAGGCTCAATAACTTTTTATAAAGTGAAACTTTTCTTACCAGACCACTTGGCTGATAAACTTCTTTAAGTTTTTTCCACGCTTCTTCCGACGTTTTGCAATGCCGCAAATAATTCATTTGCGTTGGCTTCACGCTTAATGTGACCATGGCCAAAGCCTTCTCGTCGCGAGCAATCCACTTTGCCACTTTGTCAGCATCACCTGTGTCGTCTCTTTTGCACTCCCCTGACGTTATTTTCCATAGCTCAGAATGCACCAACACACTGCGCATCTGAACGGACCAAGAATCATAATTCTTATCGTCCAGCTTCTCGATCTGGTACATCGAACTCATTTTACGAAAAATATACTTTTTAACTTTCAATTGAACATGCGCTTACTGGGCCCATAACCTGTTAAAAGTTATGTTGAGTTTTTTCCCAAAGATCAATAAGAAAAACACGAGTGTACTGTTCAACGTTTAATAAGACACTCAAAGTGTCAAAAAACAATAAAAGAGTGAGATTATCTGACATACGCATTGTTACAAATTTAGGGTTGCTATTTTATGTATCATATTTCAACAATTCCGATTGGAAGAAATCAGACATACGAATTTCAGTCAAAATATTCAAAAAACTAAATTGGAATATAATATTACCTACAACAAAATAATATTTAGTCATAAGGTCCAAAATTGGCTTCGCATTCAATAACTACGGTGACTCTGACTCAATGTTTTGACATTTTGTATTTTAATAAAGTTCTTTACTGATTTCTATTAATTTAAGCATTATTTTTCAAGGAGGTTAATGGAAATCAATTGCCACATAAAATGTGTATTTTATAAAGTGCATTTCAATGGTGTTCTTGCAGTGAAAGTGTAGAAAAAAGCATTTAAAAATTCGAAGCGATAGACGTCAAGAAGCAATCCACAGTGTTTCATTACAGAAAAAAGTCTAAGCAAATTCGGGGTGATACGATAAATACAATGAAAGTTTTGGAGTGTGCTACATTGGATGTGGAATAACTCTGAGGAGCCACTACATATATGCTTATTTTAATATAATTATATTTTTAATACCGTGAATTAAACATGTGTTTAATTTTATGAATCGAAGGGAGAGCGAAAATTTTAGTTTAATTTATGCCGTACAAAAAGTGTTTATTGGAGAGACCGATTAACAACGTCAGGCGATATTCGTCTATTTTCGTCCTCCAATACATTTTATTACTGCTGTAAATTTTATAATAAGCTACTCAAGGGACCACTTTAGCTAACCGGCATTCATTATTAATTATTAAAAAATTCGTATTTATTTTTGTTCGTGTTAACATACATCATGTGTAAAAATTGCCGCTAGAATGAATTTGTGATACTAACGATTGTACACAAAACCGTCGATGTTGTCATCCAACAGGTGCGACCACTAAAAAATTGTCATCAATATCCTAGGAAACCTGTAGTTTCAACAGGGATGGATATAGTGAAAGGGGTGTTAGAGGCGTTGGTTCCACATTGCAATTAAAGAGATGGTTGGTGTCATGTGGGGACAGGTTGCAGGCAGGACATACATTTTGTATGTCGCGTTTGATCCTGGATAGGTAAGAGTTTAACCTGTTACAGTATCCAGATCGAAGTTGAGCTAGAGTGACGCGGGTCTCCCGAGCGAGATTGTTTTCCTCTTCTGCGACTTCAGTATAATTATCTTTAAGAAAGGGGTTCGCCGGGAAATTTCTGGCATAGAGGTCCGACGACCTTTTGTGGATATCTCTGAGGACATGTTTATGTTTTTCTTCTAAATACGTCTGAGTTCTCCGGTGCCGTATTGATAGTTGGGCCGGGATCTGTAGATATTATCGTAAATTCGTCGGCGGAGGATACAATGGTAACTCCTTCTGGTGGCGAAAGGAGCTTCTATATGTTGAAGTTTGTTGTTTAATTCTTCTTGGATTAGATGTTGCATTCCTGAATTGCACCGATGCTTACCTACCAGATAATATGCGGTGCACCCTTTGAGACTTGGAAGAAGGGAAACTTTTTGAGAGTTTTGATTAATCTATGTTCTTCGATAGTTTCGAAACAAACAATAAACCGTCAATACTATCAATTGTTACAAGTTACAAAGCTTCACCTTCCACCATTTTGATCTACCACAAGCTGTTTTTTATTTTTCATATTTGTCGAATTTGCTACACTGTGATAGCAGAAGAGCGGTCATGTTTTTTTACTGTCAAAACCAAAACAAAAAATTAAATAAAAAAATTTTAATTATTTGACAACCCAATAAGCATTTTTATCAATGTTAATTTAGAATTCATTTGAGAGCTAACCTTATTCTTAAATCTCCTATATTATTTAGTTTTCAAGTACACCTAAAATCACAGTAACACAAATTTTACACAGAAGTTTAATGGACCCACAATTTAACTTTTGAAATATAACGTTTTTAACAAAAAATAGTTAAAAGAGAAAGCACTTCGAATATAATCAAAATAAAATGCATACTCAAATATTCAAAAATATTTCACCCAACCAAATATGTTTAAAAATTTTTAAAATCCATATTATCTTGTGCCGCAAACTTTGCAGAAATAATAATTTGCATTTTCTTGGTGCTTTTATGAATTTCATTAATTATATAATGACTTTTTAAATGAAAATATTGTAACATTAACTATGAAATCCGAAACTCCAAGAAAACGGACTATATTTTTGTATCTAAAAGCCTTCCAATAAATCAATAATGAAATAATAATTTTGATGTTGTATTGAAGCTTTGTTCCAAATAGAAAACACCTTTAAAATTCACTTCAATCAATTAATTTTATTGAAGCAATCCTTTCCAAATTCTCTATTGGTTGAGTCGTTTTCCTTTTAGATGGGTTTTTTCACAAACTGTATTTTCTCTCGAAAGTGTTCGCACAACAGTGCGCGTATTTATATATACATTCAAGACACTATGATAGAGTTCTGTGGGTACACACTTCCATTTGCAAGGTTTCCCACTTTTCCTAAAAGTGAAATATTAGCAATAAAAGCAACTGCATTAAATTCCAGTGATGTCACTTCACTGGTTAAGGATGTAAAAAATTCAGTTGGATTTAGTTAACACTTCAGCAATAACAAGATTAGCAGCTATTCGAAGTTTCAGTAATGTGGATTTAGCGGCCCAGGATTTAAGCGATATGGAAATACATTCTTTAGGGGAAGTGCCACATCCCCTTTCCCAATCCCGCCTGTTTTTCTAAAATGTTGTAGTAGTGATGTTTTTCATCTAGCTGCCAGGTATTATTACCCTCGCATCATTGCCTTCAGAGATATTTTTTAAACGGTGCGCCCAAAAACAGTACTGAACTGCGTGTGTCCCATTTCGACCAATTTTGAACCCGACCCCTTTAGAATTGGCTTTTCTTGCTTACGAAAGACGTTTTTCAGAAGTTTTTCAAATTTTTTCATCCAACTCAAAAAAAGTTATGAATTTTTAAAAAAACACCGTTTTTGTTTTCGAAATGCTATAACTTTTTCAAAAATTGACCGTTTGGGATCTTTTTTTTTTTTTAATTTGTTTTTAAATGTAAAAAATTCAAAAAAATATTTAAAATTTTTTTGTAATTTTTCAGTTTTTCGAGATTTTTCGAATTTCGCAAATGGGATGGAATATACATGTGTATGCAAGGTGGCCTAAAATAGATCGGTCAAAGTTCAAATATTTTCCGAAATGCCCGTCTCTAATGTTTCTTAAACAAAAAACAAGCTGCAAATTAATGTTTGAGTAAACTTTCTGAACAAGTTTTTACTTAAATGATGTAAAAGATAGATAAGCAAATTGAGGATTAACATTTTCTTTCTTTCAGATATTTTGTTCCATTGTTTATTGGGAAAAAAGAAGTTAGTATGAAAGACAGGAATGTTCAACCTGCCGAAAATAATACTTTTTTTTCTGTTTTACATTGCGCTTTTTCAAATTGTCATGTTTAACGCTATTGAGCAAGTTGTTTCAACTAATAAATTTTTAAATTTCAACTTTCATAAAAAGGAACTTAAATTTTTTCGTACTATTTTAGGGAGTATTTGAGCATTTTTGTAGCAAGTGATTGGTACTGAATGCATGACTTCACATACCAAAAATGTGAAATCACCTGAGTGCACTCATTGATTTCAGTATATTTATTTCTGCAGTTTGATTTAGCATTCTTTTCAATTGCATGCGGTGCTGAATGAAATCCTTATTTCTTAGCATGATTGCAAAATTAAAAAATTTAAAGCATAATTCTCGTGTGAAGAAAAAATTGTGAAATACTGATTGTAGAAATGCTCTAATTTCAAAAAGCAGATGATTTCATTCTTCAACAGCTCTGATAGATAGGCATCGAGACAGCTCAGCAAGCGTTGGGCGGGCAGCACTTATTGCAGGGTAGCAAGATCCTTCTGGCCGGAAGTGGATGTTAGAGGTTTGATTGGATACACCAAGGTTCATCTATCAATGGTCATTGGGGTTTTGACTGGGCACTGTTCAATGGGAATCTATGCGGGACGTCTCAATATACTGGAAACACCATTCTGCTGCACCTGTATGGAGGATAATGAGGTGGAATCGTCAAGTCACTTTATGATTGATTGCGGAGCTCTTTCCAGAACTAGTCGAAATTATTTTAGTCCGCAGGATTTATCCAAGGTTGAGATCGATATCATTAGAAACTATATCGTTGCTCTGCAATGATTCTCCAGGTTGTTATAGCTTATGTTTTTTAGTACCAAGTTTTTTTCCATATCTGCGGCTTTCACCCTGTCTCTTGATTTCACGTAGTAAACTCCGCACATACCTGTATAAAAAAGTTCACACACAGGATGAGTTCGCTCGACGCCGACTAAAAGGTTTATACGTAACCCTCGCAGCATCATTGAACTTTTGTTCACCATTCGTCATTTGGCTTACGCCTTGTTGCCCTGCTTAACTTTTGTTATCGAGGTTCTTTATGATTTTTCCCTTAAGATTTATCTTTCTGGTGAACAAATAAATACCGCCCTTATTTATGTTCTGCAGCTTTTCAGAGATGGACGTGTCGTCGTGGTGGCAATTTGGAATTGTGTCCTTTCAATCTCTTTAAAACAGGGTTACTGTCTTCAGCCGATCACAGTGTCTTGCTTTCGCCCATGGCTACTTACACCTCAAACCGTTTGCGGTATCGTGGGTTGCTTATGGCAGAGTTCTTCATCAGTTTCCACTGCCTGGCGGACCTATGTCCACTGCCCGTCACTGGGGAAAACATTGAGCTCACCATTAGCTGTCGCTCCCTAACCGAGCTCGTCTACCCCACGCTTTTGTCTGCCTTTGCTTGATACCGTTTTCTCCGTCCCTCCTCGTCCAAATTTCGTCATATGTATGAATGATTCATCTTGAATCGGGCAGTAATATTTGATAACAATTGTCAATGATATTTTTGTGTTCGCTACTGTACGCCCTCGAAATCGATTATCGAGATAAAACTGTTTATATTGTGCTGAAATCTATCGATAAGGCATAACACTTTAATACTTGCTTCTAGAAAATGTTTCCCAGATTTTGAAAACCAGGTGCTTCTGTTACTATGTCTGTAGGTCTATGTATGAAGGCATTGATGTTTAACTTAACGAAAGGCGTTACAAATAACAGACGTTGGAAATGAACTCGAGTGTTATGTATTTGCTTTGCAATTTCTGTAAACGCCTGCTGAATTTTTAATAACTTTGAAGAAAAAAAAAAATGTGGAAAAATAAAAGCGGAATAAACAAAAAAATGCAAGCAATACCACAATTATTTGGAATAAAAATCTACAAGCGCTGCGAATCACAAAAAATCATGATCAATTACGTAAATTATAAAAAAAAAACATTTTTGTTTAAGATTTGTATATCGTCAGCGTATATTCAATACCCTCTATCAGCAAAAACACAGTTTTTCAGGAGAGCAAAAAAAAAGCCAGTTTTGGCTGCTTTATTGTAATTTGCTTATAATATGAATTACCCCAATGGATGATAAAAGATCCCATTGTGTAGTCAAACTAGTTTTTTATTCTAAACTCAGCTTAGTTTAGTTTAAAAGTTAGATAATGAAAATTATTTTTATAAAAAATATTGTTGATAGAGGTTATTGCAGATCAAAAAAAAATATTAGTTTTTTAGATGTAGCGCTTGCTACGAACCATGTCTTGAGAATGATGCCTTGTAATAGTGGGTAAAGTGCTAGAGTTCCATATCGAAGGGCATGAAGTTGATTTTCAAGGCATGTATTATCAAAAACGTGAACCGCGGACGGAAGGACAGATGGACCTGACGCAATCAAAAAATTTTCCGACACTGATTTTATTGATATATGGAAGTTTATGTCTATCTGGACCCTATAACACTATCGCATGCCAATATTATGCGACTAAGGCTATATGTTTTTAAGCTTAAGTATAGTTGGGTATGAAAATGTGTGGTGAAAAAAAAAAAATTGTTTGCTGAAAGAGAAATTTTCAAAGTGATAATTTATTTCGTTTGAGCTCAGTTTTAAAGCAGTTTTAATGTCATATCGTCGCCCGCCGCTTGCCAGAAGCATGAATGTGCCAAAATGAAAATGTTGGGAAATCGAGTTTCAAAGTTTATTGCTCTCTCAAATTTTACACTATGCTCTTTTAACTGAGATAATTGTTCTGCTCGCATCCCTTCTATTCTCCGAGATTTAGCCCATTCATTTTTCTGGCACAACAAAAATTTTAAAAACTGATCTAATTTTTTGTTAACATATCTATACAAAAAAATTAAAAGTAGTCGGATCAGGTTAATCTGTTCATGCTTTCTATGCATTTTGATGCGTTTAATCCGAATAAGCCATAAGAATTGGCCCAACTGGTCATGGTATGGCCTTAACCTCAAAAGACGTAAACAAATCACTACAGATTTATTTTTAAATAACGTTATGGCCAAGCCAAGACCTGCTAGGCCAATTCCGTTGGCGTATTGGGATTCGGAGCATCACAGTACTTCGGAAAACATCCGTGGCTTTGACTTATCGAAAGTATGTACATATGTAAATTGGAAAAGTTACACATTCAATTCAATTTCATATACACTAATGTGTTTTTGTTTAAGATATTATTGCAAAGATAGAACTAGTTTTTATTCTCATCAGAATCAGAATCTTCTGAAATGTTGGGTTTGGGAAAAGTGTTGTCCTCAAGATTTTTATAAAGAGAATGATATTATTTTGTATAACCAGTTTTTCACACAATTTTTCCAAGTATTTTAGTTTTGATTCGGGAAGAGGCAACGGCTTCGAATAAACCGGTTTGCCTTCAATTAACAACTATTTTTTTTCGGATATTAAGCTATTAAAAATTCTGCATCGGTATAATTTTTTTTTGAAGAATACCAGGCACGCATACCCGAACATTCGAACATACGAATATGTGCTGTTCTCATTTTTTTTCAAAAATTGTTTAGCCATATCTACGAATGTGTCATACAATGTGCCACATTCATTTTTCTGTCTCAACTTTGTGTGATTGAATTATAAATTCGTGAAAATGGCATTGCAAATTATTGGGGTGTACATGTACGTAGGAAGCTCTAGATTTAAGTAGAACCCAGAGAATCTAAAGCGTAATCCAAAGGTGCAGTGTAATAACTCCCAAATGCAATAACTCCCAACAAAAAATGAAATAACACCCAAATATTTTCCATACAAATTGCGACTTATTTCATTATGAAATAGCTCCCAATTCATTGGGACTTATTTCATAATTTTTGCTGGTAATTATTTCATAATGAAATAACTCCCAAATGAAATAATCCCCAATAAAATTTCTTTGGGAGTTATTTCATAATTTTTTGAGATTGGGAGTTATTTCATTTTTATTGGGACTTACTTCATTGTTTGTAATTCAGGCATTGGGAGTTATTTCATTTTTGTTGGGAGTTGTTTCATTTTCTTAAAAATTTTATCAAACTTTGACGTGTTTCTAACAGTTTCTATGGGTCGGCTATACATTAAGGGACCAATTGGTTTTATTCGTAAACCAAAGGGGTTTGAACTTTCAAATTTTGCACATAGGTTCTCAACGAGAATCAGTAAGTAATTTTTAATTGTTATTAACAATTTACTAGTAATTAGTAGTTAAAGTTACCATGGTATAACTATCACTTTTTATCTACATACGAACATTTTCACAATAATTTTATACATAAGTACACTTTATAATGTTTATAAAACCACAATCAACTATTTTCATTTGTTTAAATTTGCGTATTATTGTAAAATTTAATGATTTATTTGTTTACTTTCCGCGAACACAAGCATACTGCCATTTTATATAATTCACTGCTTGCTTGGTGGTACCAGATGCTTTAAATTGTTCCAATGATTGAACAATTTTTAAATGGTACCAACGAGGAAAATGGACCTTTTCCATTCAACTCTATTTATTTATTTTACAAAAAAATAGAAAATTTGGAATAAAAAATCGGGCGATGCATAGTAATTCTGCGTAGAACACCTTTCTGCATAAGCGACCTTCGGCCGCGCTTATAAAAAATAACCCTGGGCTACGCCATGCCAAGTCCGGGTGTGTGGTATAACCGTGGCTACCGCCTATGCAGAAAGGTGTTCTACGCAGACTTGTTCTTTTTATTTTTTACTTTTAATAAATTATGTTAATTTCATAAAAAAAAATGCGATTTTTTAAAATAAATTACGTTTACTTCGACGACACTATTCAATTTTTCTTGTAATTGTAACTTTTACATACATATGTACATAATAGTTTGCTGTATTTTTCAAATCTCATTGTAACTGATTATATAGTATAATGATACCATTTCAAATTTTGATTTGGGATTTATTTCATTTTTTTGGGCCTTATTTCATTTAGGAGTTATTTCATTTTTTTTTTTTGGGACTTGTGGTGTCATTATGAAATAACTGGCAAATATTTGGAGTTATTTCATTTCCTTCTTTGGGAGTTATTTCATTTATTAATGTTGGGAGTTATTTCATTTTTATTGGGACTTATTTCATTGGTAGTTATTTCATGGGAGTTATTTCACTGCACCTAATCCAAAGAGCCCTCTAACACAAAATCGGAAAAATTGCACATTCATGCTTCTGGCTAGTGGGCGACGATATAGGAAAGGTGAGTTAGAGCTCATTTTACCAATTTAAAACTCATTTTCGTTAAAATTGCTGATGGAGGGTATCGAATATAAGCTGACGATATTGTACTGAATTATACAGATGACAATAATTAAATTCACTAATTGCTCATAGTTTGTTTTTAAATGCTGTTTTTCATATTCTTAACGATTTTTATCTTTGATAATTTATTTATATTTTTTTTTATAAATTTTTGCCTCCTCAAACTATAACGCATCTATTAAATTGCTTACCACATCCAAGCTCACATCCAAAGTCATGATATGTGTAGTGCTGCCTCTTTTGTTGAGTCACACAAGCGGTTAAAGAATAAGAACAAAAAATATATAAAATAAACAATATCACAAAAAATATAAAATAATTGATAACAATTTTAATAACCCATCCCCATGAAATAAATACGCTATGAGTATGGATGAATATGGATGTGTTTGTTCATCATCATTTCCAACGAATATCTCAATCATAATTTTTTATATTTTTTTATTTTTATTATTATTTATGCGTTCTGCTTGGGCAAACACAGCACCGAAAGCTTGGGTTGGGCAACAAGTACTTCCCTAGCGGTACGATTGACCAGCTGCTGGGCTATGCGACTATGTACATAAGTCTGACTGACTGGGCGGAATATGATTATATTGTTTATACATACATTACTTAGATCATAGTTAGGCAAAATGCACTAAATTTTTTCACTAATTTAATTTACGTAATTTTGGAGAATTCATAAGCTTAAGGCGTTAATGCAATTGTTATTCAATTAATATTTTTTGTCATTTAGAAAAAATCTGAGATAGCGCGCCAGCATCAATTTAAAAAATATCTCACTGTCTGAAACCTTGTTTAGCTCGAACGGCTCGTAGGAGTCCTTCCATTGTGAGTGCCTCCGGTGTGTGCCGGATAGCGACACATTCGACCAATTCGATAACTTTCTAGTGGTCTCCAACGAACCATTTGCTTTCTCTGATAAACTTTAGTAAGAGTGAAAGATACACTTTCCCAACCTTTACCAGACTGTCGAAAAACCGTGCGCCTAGTAATCTGAGTCGTCATGGGTGCAGTCCTGGATATCGGCAAAGAAAGTGATGAACCGGCTCCCTCTCCTCCTCATTCTGGCGGCTTCTACAAAGGGAGCTTGTTAACATGCGCTACCGTCGAAGCATTGGTGTATAGCGCAATGAGAAGTAATGTCAACCGTTAGAATTCTCACTGAAGATTCGTTTAGATTTAAAAGGAAAGTAGCTTTCCTATACAACCTGACCATAAGGACCCTTCGCAGTCGTACCGCTTGGCTCACAGCAAGTCCGTTTCCCTAATCTCATATCGCTTGATTTACCTCAGGAGATAAACCAGCGGTGATCATACGGAACTATCCCCCTCGCTTACATCCATTTTCGGAATTTTTTCTTACCATCTCATCTTCAAATTCATTTCCTTTAATATCGATGTGTCCTGCGAGCCAGCGAAGGGATACATTCAGATGTATTATGGACACCAAAGAGGCTTGGCACCTCCGCATATCTGACATTATCTCGTTGGATTAGATTGCATTTAAGGCTATCGTTATATTGGTGTCTTGGGTCGTACTATCATGATCAGTCTGGCTGCTTCCTATGGCATAGACCCACGCCTGGAAAACACTGAATCAGAGAGTAGATACGGTTACGGTTTGAGTACATTCAGTGCTATTTTTCATTTTTAAGCCGTATGTGTGCATTGTAATGACCCTATACTCTCTAGGCCTTCCTTCCATTCCTCTTTTGAAGGATAACATAAGTTCGGCAAGCTGGAAGTCAAAAACAACCGTGATGTGGTCGGTGTCGAAAGTTCAGTTGTGATTCCGTATCGTCGCGTTCCCGTATTCGGTTGATGTCCACATGTTGGATTCTCTTAGTTGTAGAACCCCTTTCCCAGTTCCTCCTAAAAGCCCGTTTGCAGGATAATATTACAGGTTTTTGGTATTAAAAAAAAATATTTTCATTTTGAGTGTTCATTGAGGCATCTTAACTTTGATCCCTGTGCGACGAGCTTTAACCGTCTCCAAGCATTACCAAAATGTATCTGTCGTATTTGTTTGAAGGGGTGACAGTGAATTTATGGCGAATACCCTTATATACACACAAATATGCATATATTCAGTTGAGAATAAAAGTAGTTCTCCCCATTACAACGAGTTACCGCCAATCCATAATAAATTCAAAATGTAGGTCAGTGTAATAGAACCAGTCTCGCCATCATTTACTGTCACATTGCTATACGAAGAAAGTCGCCTGAAAGCAATACTGACCGTAGCTTTTACATTTAAACAACAACAACACTATATTTCCAGCATCAGCCACACTGCCCCTTTTTGGTAATGCGATTGCTCTTCAAAAACGCTTTTATTTATGAAACCACTTTTACATTTCAGCTAAGTTGCGTTCTCTTTTTTTATAAGTCAATTTCCAGCATTCCATTCTGCGGAGAAGCTCAAATAATTAATGCATCAATAATTCCATGAACTGAACTAAAAATATACAAATGTAGGTATGTATGTACATACATATGTAGGTTGTTTATAAACGACCAAAACAGAAGCAGCACCAAAAAGTAAATAATGAAGCATTTATAAATTCGACTAAAACATTGAGCGTTTATTAAAAGCTGCTCGGCGCGTACTCCAGGCAATACAACAAATACCATTAAAATATATTATAAGCTTTTATTTACTTTCACTTTTGTTGTCTGTAATGGAATCTTGCAAGTTAAATTTGATACACTTCCCGGTGTCCGATTGAGCTGAAGTTTTGCACACGTGTATAACTCGGATGACAATGCAATATTACTTTGTTAGAATTCGATAAATTAATCGATAACACAGTTATCGGTAAAGATTTGTATTTACTTTGGCATAACAGCCTAAGTCCCATACAAACACGCCGGTACCTATCCGTGGATTGTGATATTTGGACGTGGTGAATCACGTGTCACGCGTGGTGAATCTCATCGCTTGCGAAAAGCGGAGACACAACCCTCTGTTGTATTTCTGTGTATAACCAACATAGCTGAATTTTTAAGGCTGTTTAACCCTGTAATCTTTTCTGTAATTTATTTTGCTTTTGGAAAAATTACCTATTTGAAAAAAGCTGGCTGAAAAATATTGGCATAACAGCTTAAGTTAAATCAAGAATGGAAAATCTTTGGAAAATTTGAGCAGATGTGGCAATTTCGCGCGTCCGTTGAACGAAATATTGACAATCTGCTGATCATCGCTAAGAAATTAGCGACATTCCATCAACTAAGCAGCACTTTAGCAATACTACTGTTATTATTTGGCCGCTCAAACACACAAATATTAATTGTGCATTAAATCTAAAATATACAAATACACCATAATAATTTACACGGCCAAAGCCATAATAATTCACACGGGTCATCAATTCTTTCTCTGATTCAAAATCTGAACTACCAGCGCTACCGTCAACAGCTCAGTGTCATCACTGCCAGTAGCGCCAATAACACCAAACTCGTGCCTGACACACAAAAGTCGTTTCACTCAATAGCGCAAGTAAAATGTACTACGCACTCACTACTAAGAAGCGTCAAAAATTCGCTTGGAGTAATTTCGTCAATGAGCTACCATTGAGCTGGCACCGCATTGGCGCTGGCGCCATGCAATTTACATCACTAAAATTGCGCGAATGCCCAGGCTCATGACTTCAATACTTATATTTACAATGCTTTAAACTTTAAATACACCTCTGAAGTTGCTGCGCATAAAATGTGTACTAATAAATTCCAATACGCATTATACGCAGATGTAACTGATATATGTGTTTTTGTTTCACCCCCTATACTTATATTTAAAGCTTTTATAAGAACAAGCTTCTATTACTTGTTAATAAAACGAACTAAAAAGTAAAAAATAAAATTAAAGAAAAAAAAACTTTTTTAAAAATAAGCTTTTATTATTTTGGTTAATAAAATTAACTAAAAAGTAAACAATAAATTGACTCTAAAGAAATATAACACTTTATAAGTTCATTGTAAGCTTAAACGATAATAACGTGTTAAATTTTGATGGTATAATTAAGAACATTTAGGATCTCCTTTTCTTGCTATCGCAATGTAACACGCTTTTATTAGAACAATTAGGACTGTGATATAAACTGTAAGATTTAATAATTTAGGTGTAAAGTTTTAATGTTAAAAATATATAATTATGTACAATATAGAATTTTTTTGTCGCAGACGAAAAAGCCTAATTATCGTTTAAGCTTACAATGAACTTATAAAGTGTTATATTTCTTTAGAGTCAATTTATTGTTTACTTTTTAGTTAATTTTATTAACCAAAATAATAAAAGCTTATTTTTAAAAAAGTTTTTTTTTCTTTAATTTTTTACTTGTGTGGATGGGTATTAATAACACTGTGGAACAGGCAAAATCAACTTTTTTTCTGGGTATTGGACCAAACCCACTTTTTTGTAGAGATTGAGGCTTAAGTAGACAAAGTACTATCTCCGTTTTTAGAAGTTAGCCTCCAAAAAATAGATATCGGCTTTCGAAGTTCGAAATTCTACATTTCGAAATTTTGTTTTTTTTTGTTAACGCGTTCAGCAAATTAAAAAAGTAAAAATGTGGTCGTGGTCCGCCTTTTTCTTTTATTTGAATGGCTGAATTCTTTTATGAAAAATTACAGTAAGCGAATTCCAGTAGAGAGTATGTGCAGACATGTAATTAGTAGCCACTATCATGGGACTATCTGACTTTTCACCTCGTATAACAGCTGTTATACTAAATTTCTCAAAAAAAAAAAAAAAAGAATTCAGCCCTTCAAATAAGGGATAAGAGCGGACCACGACCACATTTTTACTTTTTTAATTTGCTGAACGCGTTAACAAAAAAAAATAAAATTTCGAAATGTAGAATTTCGAATTTCGAAAGCCGATATCTATTTTTTGGAGGCTAACTTCTAAAAACGGAGATAGTACTTTGTCTACTTAAGCCGCAATCTCTACAAAAAAGTGGGTTTGATCCAATACGCAGAAAAAAAGTTGATTTTGTCGCATAGTGTAACGATATTTACTCCGTTACATTTGTTTGTGTTGCCCTGACTAGTGATAGAGCTTTTAGAAAAAGTATCGATACCGGTACTCATACACAGTCAAAGGTATCGAGTATACTCGATCCAAGTAAGTACCAAAAGTGAAGAAACTTTTTTTAAAATAAATCGTATGTTTTGAATTTAGTAGAAAACAAGTAAGGAAGGCTAAGTTCGGGTGTAACCGAACATTGCATACTCAGCTGAGAGCTTTGGAGACAAAATAAGGGAAAATCACCATGTAGGAAAATTAATCTAGGGTAACCCTGGAATGTGTTTGTAAGACATGGTTATAAATGGAAGGTGTTAAAGAGTATTTTAAAAGGGAGTGTACTATAGTTCTATAGGTGGACGCCATTTCGGGATATCGCCATAAAGGTGGACCATGCATGACTCTAGAATGTGCTTGTACGATATGGGAATCAAATGAAAGGCGTTAATGAGTATTTAAAAGATAGTGGACCTTAGTTATATAGGTCGACGCCTTTTCGAGATATCGCCATAAAGGTGGACCAGGTGTGACTCTAGAATGTGTTTGTACTATATGGGTATCAAATTAAAGGTATTAATGAGGGATTTAAAAGGGAGTTGCCCTTAGTTGTATATGTGAAGGCGTTATATAGATATCGACCAAAATGTGGACCAGGGTGACCCATACCATCATCTGTCGGGTACCGCTAATTTATTTATATATATAATACAACGAACAGTATTCCTGCCAAGATTCCAAGGGCTTTTGATTTCGCCTTGCAGAACTTTTTCATTTTATTCTACTTAATATGGAAGGTGCCACACCCATTTTACAAAGTTTTTTCTAAAGTTATATTTTGCGTCAATAAACCAATCCAATTACAATGTTTCATCCTTTTTTTCATATTTGGTATAGAATTAGTTATGACATTTTTTTCATTTTTCGAAATCGAAAAAGTGGGCGTGGTCAAAGTCTGATTTCGGCCATTTTTTATATCAAGATAAAGTGAGTTCAGATAAGTACGTGAACTAAGTTTAGTAAAGATATATCGATTTTTGCTCAAGTTATTGTGTTAAGGGCCGAGCAGAAGTACAGGCGGTCGACTGTGTATAAAAACTGGGTGTGTCTTCCACCGATTTTGCCCATTTTCACAGAAAACAGTTATCGTCATAGAATGTATGCCCCCAAATTTTACAAGGATTGGTTAATTTTTGTTCGACTTATGGCATTAAAAGTATTCTAGACAAAGTAAATGATAAGGGCGGAGCCACGCTCATTTTGAAATTTTCTTTTATTTTTGTATTTTGTTGCACCATATCATTACTGGAGTTGAATTTTGACATAATTTACTTATATACTGTTAAGATATTCAATGTCTTGTTATAATTTATCTTAAACAATTTTTTTTTTAAAAGTAGGCGTGTTCGTCATCCGATTTCGCTAATTTTTATTTAGCGCACATATAGGAATAGGAGTAACGCTCTTGCCAAATTTCATCATAATATCTTCAACGACTGCCAAATTACGGCTTGCAAAACTTTCAAATTACCTTCTTTCAAGAGTGGGGGTGCCACGCCCATTGTCAAAAATTTTACAAATTTTCTATTCTACGTCATAAGGTCAACCCACCTACCAAGTTTCATCGCTTTATCCGTCTTTGGTAATGAATTATCGCACTTTTTGGGTTTTTCGAAATTTTCGATATCGAAAAAGTGGGCGTGGTTATAATCCGATTTCGGTCATTTTAAATAGCGATCTGAAATGAGTGCCCAGGAACCTACATACCAAATTTCATCAAGATATCTCAAAATTTACTCAAGTTATCGTGTTTACGGACGGACGGACGGACGGACATGGCTAAATAAATTTCTTTTTTCGCCCAGATCATTTTGACGTATAGAAGTCTATATCTATCTCGATAAGTTTATGCCGTTACGGATTACCGTTATGCGAACAAAGTTAATATACTCTATGAGCTCTGCTCAGCTGAGTATAACAAGTAAGGATGTTTAAGTTTGGACCAAACCGAACATTATATACCCATTTGTGTGCTCTTACATATATATTGTAACGAATTTGGGAAATTCCGCATATTTGAAACCTTCTGCCAACGTTCGAATCACTAAATCTCTCCAATATTCAGTATTGCAAACTGAGCTTTATTTAGATTACTTTGGGAGTAGAACTTCACAATTATACTTCACAACCAATAGCGTGTTTAAATCAAAACTGATTAGCTATTACTCAGCTTGCGCTGCTTTTATACTCTCTGTTGCCTGGTCCGCGTATTTCTCCAAAGGTCTAGGCGTTTCACCTTCTAGAACTCTTGTATCTCCTACTTGGTAATTAGATATATGCGTGTGTATGTGTGAGTATATGTGTGAATAAGAACTTCGGCTCATGACGACATATGTGTGTGTGAGATACCCTTTCACTTCGAGCTGCTGGTTATGTGTGTGCACGTACTTCACGTCGCCTTCCATATATGTTTGCAAATAATGATTGAAGTGTTCATGTACTTTAATGTTTGTGTTGTTGCGTAATTATTTACTAACAGACTAGTGATGTCAACATTCGCCCCAATATTTTAACGATATATTTAAAGATAAAGGTCGCGAACATTAATTGATTTAAAAGATTATTGATCAACTTAAGGCATCCAAAAAAAGTTTTTACAGTTAGAAAAAGCAAGCACTCCGAGTGTATTTCTCTCATGCAAAGCTTCCCAGTGAAAATTCATCTGCATTGCAGATGCCTTTCGGAATCGGCATAAAATGTGCGGGTCTCGTCGGAAAATTAAAAATAGCACGACGCAAATTGGAAGAAAAAATCTCCTCGGAGGTAAATAGCGTCAAGTATTTTTTATGGCATTAAACGTTGTGAGGAGAGATTACCACTTCATCAGTATTTGCTAAACCATTTTTGATTGTGAGTGTGGATATAGTTAATCTGATTTCGACCATTTTCAATACCATCCACCAAAATTTCACAGCAGAACGGAAAAGCTCTATTGCATGACGAGTTAAAATGCATTGAAATTTTATGGAGTTACCAGATAATTTTTTTGGAGTTAGTTCTTTCGGACAATAAACACATACTTTTCTTTTACCGCCATATGCAGAAATCGTCTCTCATTCCATTATCAAAAAGTTGGTTTAAGTCAAATGCGGAGCTTTTACCGCATTGTCGACGATCTAAGTTTATGCTCAAGTTATTGTGTTAATGGACTGAACTTTGGTAATCTTGAAAATGTAGACCATCGGCACTTGGTAAGGTGGACCTCATATAGACTGAATGAGTCTGTAGTGTTACCAGAAGTTTATTTAACGACCAAACTGAAAAACCAGGACCTATTTTATAAAATAACTCCGTCTTCTTGGCTAATACTAGAAGAATTCTAGGACTTGTGCCACTTGACGCTTCTAGATCTGACAGCTGTATCACTCTTAATAGCTGGAGTCAAGAACACAAAACGCTCTTCCTACATCTACTATTACTGACCAAGCCTAATTTAAAGACATGTGAAGGCAGTGTCCAGTCAGAATACCCGTCATGAGTCTACAATCCTCTCTTTTTAATGATAGAACAAACTTTGTTAGTCAAAGTTTGTAAGACCTACACATAATCTTCGACATTTTACAGCCCCGCGCTTGGACCCACGCCTTTCCCGCTTGGTAGATCATGTGCACCTCTCGCCTTCTGTTAATCTCACCCAACCTTATTGGGACGTCTGCGGAGCAAGCATCAAGGAATACGCTCTTCTTGGCTAGTTCATCCGCTTTATGCCGTGGCACCCAATATAGATGTATACTTTTCCCCGTCCCGATTCCTTCGAGCGATACTTACACTCTTTTAGCTACTGTTCTATGCGAGATTATTGCCTTAATTGCTGCTTGCCTGTCAATAGAAAAGTTAACACAGCATTTTAAGCTTGGTAAAGTATCGGTGAAAGGTATCGATACTTTACTCAGAAGTTGGAAGAAAGCATCGAGTATGAAATACTCGAGTATTTTTTGGAAAAGTATCTCTCTTATCTCAAGTTCTTCTTCATCCCTTATTGCCAGTTCCAGAGGGTGGTATCTATTTTCTTCCAGTCCCATTCCGAGTCCCAGTCCCAGTCTCAGTCCCAGTCCTAGTCCTAATCCCAGAGTCAGTCCGTCTCTGGTCTACTTCCCGAAAAAAGGATCGTATGTACTAATATAGGCAAATTTATATACCAAATTTCAGGCAAATCGAATAGTACGTATGCAAATAGGTATGTGGGTATTATTAAGTCATGTCTTTATTTCGGCTTCGCATGCATATTTATCAGTATTGCCAGGTTGATGCGACTAAATCCAATATCGCAATTAAATTACTTTAAAGCTCTCGGCAACAGCTTTCATATATGTAGGCCAAAACGTGGATCAGGGTAACACTAGGATGTGTTTTTATATTATGGGTATCAAATTGAAGCTGTTGAATATGGATATCAAATATTACACACACATTCTAGGGGTATCCGGGCCCAAGTTTTGGCCTATATCTCGAGACCATAGTCACTAATAGGTATGAAAACTACCCTGGACTAAAGCTCACATCAACAGCTTCAATTTGATACCCATAATATAAAAACATATCCTAGTGTTACCCTGATCCACGTTTTGGCCTACATATTTCTCGAGACCTTAGTCACAAATAAGTATGAAACTTACCCTGTACTAAAGCGCTCATCAACAGCTTTCATTTGTTATCCATATTGTATAAACACATTCTAGGGGTACCCGGGTCCACGTTTTGGCCTATATCTCGAGCCCTAGTCATCAATTGGTATGAAAACTACCCTTTACTAAAGTACTCATCAACAGCTTTTATTTGATATCCATATTGTATAAACTCTGTCTGGCGGCCACCGTCGTGTGATGGTAGCGTGCTCCGTCTACCACACCGTATGCCTTGGGTTCACACCTCGTGCAAAGCAACATCAAAATTTTAGAAATAAGGTTTTTCAGTTACAAGAAAATTTTCTAAGCGGGGTCGCCCCTCGGCAGTATTTGGCAAGCGCTCCGGGTGTATTTCTGCCATGAAAAGCTCTCAGTGAAAACTCATCTGCCTTGCAGATGCCGTTCGGAGTCGGCATAAAACATGTAGGTCCCGTCCGGCCAATTTGTAGGGAAAATCAAGAGGAGCACGACGCAAATTGGAAGAGAAGCTCGGCCTTAGATCTCTTCGGAGGTTAACTTTTGTTTAAGAATTTTAAGGAAGTGTTCAATATTTTTAACGAAAGAGTATTTTTTCAAGAGATGTTTCCATTTTTAACCATTTATGTTGCATTAACTTGGCAACAACGCATAAATATGTATGTACATACATATGCCAAGCTGATATGATATGAAGATATATACATGCATCTATACATATAAAAGTACTCCCGAAGTGTTCCATAACGCAGCGAGTGCTATGGGCCGCCTCACAAAAGCAATTTGCTCGCACAGTTAACACCGAACAATCACACACACGAATTTTTTGGTAAAAATGTTACTTTTGTTTAAACAATTTGACCTCTCTGAAGTTGGCAAGACAACTTTTACGTGGAAAAAAATTACCTATTGGGAAAATTGCCGTGAATTTACCGTAATTTATCCGTGAAACAAAAAAATTTGCCGTGGCCATATTTTAGAAAATAAAGGGTGGCACGCCAACTTCACGTGAAGTTAGCGTGCCACCCTCAGAAAACCACCTTAGAGACCAGCTGGGAAAATAATTCTTGCACACGAATTTGCCGTAAATTTGCCGTAGATAAGTGGCAAATTATATAATTTCGCAAAAAAAAATTTAACTTTTTTTTATGGTGCACCGACTTCACGTGAAGTTAGCGTGCCACTTTTCGAAAACCACCTTAGACACCAGTTAGGAAAATAATTCTTGCACGTGAATTTGCCGTGAATTATCCGTGAAACAAAAAAATTTGCCGCGGCCATGTTTTAGAAAATACAGCGTGGTCGAATTTATAAAATATGCCCCTTATCTACGGCAAATTTACGGCAAATTCGTGTGCAAGAATTGTTTTCTTAGCTGGCCTCCAAGGTGGTTTTCTGAGGGTGGCACGCTAACTTCACGTGAAGTTGGCGGTGCACCGTAAAAAAATTTGAAATTTTTTTTTCGAATTTATAAAATATGTCACTTATCTACGGCAAATTTACGGCAAATTCGTGTGCAAGAATTATTTTCCCAGCTGGCCTCTAGGGTGGTTTTCTGAGGGTGGCACGCTAACTTCACGTGAAGTTGGCGATGCACCATAAAAAAAATTTGAAATTTTTTTTTTCGAATTTATAAAATATGCCACTTATCTACGGCAAATTTACGGCAAATTCGTGTGCAAGAATTATTTTCCTAGCTGGCCTCTAAGGTGGTTTTCTGAGGGTGGCACGCTAACTTCACGTGAAGTTGGCGATGCACCATAAAAAAAATTTGAAATTTTTTTTTTTCGAATTTATAAAATATGCCACTTATCTACGGCAATTTCTTGTGCAAGAATTATTTTCCTAGCTGGTCTCTAAGGAGGTTTTCTAAAACATGGCCGCTGCAAATTTTTTTGTTTCACGGTTAATTCACGACAAATTCACGTGCAAGAATTATTTTCCTAACTGGTGTCTAAGGTAGTTTTCGAAATGTAACACGCTAACTTCACGTGAAGTTGGCGGTGCACCATAAAAAAAGTTAAAATTTTTGTTTTCGAAATTATATAATATGCCACTTATCTACGGCAAATTCGTGTGCAAGAATTATTTTCCTAGCTGGTCTCTAAGGTGGTTTTCTGAGGGTGGCACGCTAACTTCACGTGAAGTTAGCGTGTCACCCTGTATTTTCTAAAATATGGCCACGGCAAATTTTTTTGTTTCACGGATAAATTACGGCAAATTCACGGCAATTTTCCCAATAGGTAAAAAAGTTGTCTTGCCAACTTCAGAGAGGTAACAATTTGGCTGATATAAGAAAGGAATCAAGTTTTTTTTTTGATGCAGAACGAAGGTAAATATTTCAAAGTTTTACTGAAAAGCAGAATTTTTCAAACCCATCCTTCCGTTTATGAGTTATAGCTTTGTAAACAAAAATTTTATGATTTTTTACTACATTTTGACAATTTTCCACGCCCCTATAATATATACCTTCAAATTATATTAACTGTACCATCTCACGTAGCTAAGCTTTCAAATGCAAAAAACCGTTTTAAAATCGGAGCATTCTGTGTGAAGTTATGTGCATACATGGCATTTAGTGACTTTATTTTATAAGATTTATAGAAGATAGATAGTTGTATCAAGTGCTAAGTGGAATATCCCCCTGTCTCGGCTGCCATTTCGAAAACGCCTTGTATCAGAAAATGTTTGAATAACGCCCTATTTCAGAATTTGTTTCAAAAACGTCCTATTCATAATGCGGTTCAAGAAGGCCCTATCTCAGAAACGGTAACCGAGATAGGGTGATATTCCACTCTTGGTAATACAATATGCTCGAAATAAGGTTTGAATTCAAAACAAGTCTGCAAGATTTTTGTGATTGTGACAAGAAAAAATAAAAATTTAGGTATGTACATTCCCTAATCGAAAACAAAAAAGGCGTGAGAACCAAGTACTCGTGAAGTTCGAGCTCTAAGAATTTAAAACTTAAATACAATTTTAAATATTGCCATACTTACACTCTTTTAGATACTGTTCTATGCGAGATTATTGCCTTAATTGCTGCTTGCCTGTCAATATAAAAGTTAACACAGCTGCAGTTTAAGCTTGGTAAAGTATCGGTGAAAGGTATCGATACTTTACTCAGAAGTTGGAAGAAAGCATCGAGTATGAAATACTCGAGTATTTTTTGGAAAAGTATCGATACTACTTATTCAGTACTCGTATCGTTCCATCACTAGCCCTGACACGCTTAATATATGTGTATTTTATGCTAGAATAAGACATATTTCACCTACGTTCTAAGAATTTTTAATTAACTATTTCAATTATGAAGTCACTAGCAGACCCGGCAGAAATTGTTCTGCCCTAAACTTGGTCTATCTGCATACATTTTAATAAGCTTTTTCCGTCTAACTCTGCACTCTCCCTTCTTCACTTTTTCTTAATCCTTTTATTCACTCCTTCCGTTTTTTCGCTTCATCTATCTCTATCTTCGTCTCACTCTATATCTTTCTCAGTCTCCTTCTCCTTCCCTCTTTTCTCTTATCTCTCTTATCTCAAGTTCTTCTTCATCCCTTATTGCCAGTTCCAGAGGGTGGTATCTATTTTCTTCCAGTCACATTCCGAGTCCCAGTCCCAGTCCCAGTCCTAGTCCTAATCCCAGAGTCAGTCCGTCTCTGGTCTACTTCCCGAAAAAAAGGATCGTAAGTACTAATATAGGCAAATTTATATACCAAATTTCAGGCAAATCGAATAGTACGTATGCAAATAGGTATGTGGGTATTATTAATTCATGTCTTTATTTCGGCTTCGCATGCATATTTATCAGTATTGCCAGGTTGATGCGACTAAATCGAATATCGCAATTAAATTACTTTAAAGCTCTCGGCAACAGCTTTCATTTGATATCCATATTACACACACATTCTAGGGGTATCCGGGCCCAAGTTTTGGCCTATATCTCGAGACCATAGTCACTAATAGGTATGAAAACTACCCTGGACTAAAGCTCACATCAACAGCTTCAATTTGATACCCATAATATAAAAACACATCCTAGTGTTACCCTGATCCACGTTTTGGCCTACATATTTCTCGAGACCTTAGTCACAAATTTTTGATGCAGAACGAAGGTAAATATTTCAAAGTTTTACTGAAAAGTAGAATTTTTCAAACCCATCCTTCCGTTTATGAGTTATAGCTTTGTAAACAACAATTTTATAATTTTTTACTACATTTTGGCAATTTTCCACGCCCCTATAATATATACCTTCAAATTATATTAACTGTACCATCTCACGTAGCTAAGCTTTCAAATGCAAAAAACCGTTTTAAAATCGGAGCATTCTGTGTGAAGTTATGTGCATACATGGCATTTAGTGACTTTATTTTATAAGATTTATAGAAGATAGATAGTTGTATCAAGTGCTAAGTGGAATATCCCCCTGTCTCGGCTGCCATTTCGAAAACGCCTTGTATCAGAAAATGTTTGAATAAGCCCTATTTCAGAATTTGTTTCAAAAACGTCCTATTCATAATGCGGTTCAAGAAGGCCCTATCTCAGAAACGGTAACCGAGATAGGGTGATATTCCACTCTTGGTAATACAATATGCTCGAAATAAGGTTTGAATTCAAAACAAGTCTGCGAAATTTTTGTGATTGTGACAAGAAAAAAAAAATTAGGTATGTACATTCCCTAATCGAAAACAAAAAAGGCGTGAGAACCAAGTACTCGTGAAGTTCGAGCTCGACGAATTTAAAACTTAAATACAATTTTAGATATTGTGTTTTATTTAGTTTTATTTTATTTTAATTATATTATTTTTTTCTTTGTTTGTACTTTATGAAAATAAAAACTCTTGGCGCGATTTACCTACGACAATATTTAGGCTGTGCTTCTCTTCCCATTCGCGCCGTGCTCCTTTCATTTTCCCTACAAATTGGCGGGACGGGACCTACATGTTTTATGCCGACTATGAACGACATCTGCAAGGCAGATGAGTTTTCACTGAGAAGCTTTTCATGGCAGAAATACACTGGGAGTATTTGCCCAATCACTGCCGAGGGGTAATCCCGCTTAGACAAACCTTTTTTCTAAATGAAAAAACTTCATTCTAAATTTTTGATGTTGTTTTGTGCGGGAATTGTACGCAGGATCTTCGGCGTGGTAGGCGGAGCACGTGTGTTAAAAGATAGTAGGTCTCCTTTGGCCCGCCCTGCATTTACATATAATGTGTGTGTAAGCATTTATTTTCTATAAATATTTACTTACTTGTTGTTGTTCTTTTTCTTTGCTCAGCTTTGACATCGTGAAACTTCAATTAGCTCTATAAGAATACAATAGGCGATATCCAAATTAACGTTGACTTATCCAGATAAGCAGAAATACAAAGTACACAAATGTGTCTGTAAAGAAATACAAATTGGCCAAGCTTCGAAAAATAAACATAGTATCTTACCTTATAGTATTATCGCATGTTTTAAGCACATCTAGGTTAGAGCAGGTTAAGCTAGCCGGCGCGGAAGCCAGATATTAAAGTATTGTAACGAATTTGCTGCAAATACTCTTATTTGTAATCCTCTGCTAAGTTCGAATCACTAAACTGTTGAATAAATAACTCCAATATTGAATAATGTAAAAATGGCCTTTATTAAAGTACTTCACAATGACACTTATACTTTGCTACTCGCTGGCTTAATAACCAAACTGATTGATAACTCAAATTGAACTCTACTATTGGCCGCCAGATCGCGTGCTTAATCAATAACTAATTGATTGCTCAACTCAAACTGAATTACAGCGCCTCTACATCTGTTGCCTTTTATACCCTTTGGTTTCCTCGTTCGCATTTTTCCAGAATCTACTAGCATTGTCCATGAGCTCTCAAACGTCTCAGCTATATGCACGTGTTTGCGCATTGCTGCTCGTATTCGTACATGGTACATATGTGTAGACGCAATTATTTATTCGTTTATGTAGATACATAAAGATTGAATTATTGATGTGAATGTTTGTAGTTTACAGTCTCTCGCGCGCACATAGGCGTATAAGTAAATGCATCTGTGTGTGACATCTCTCAGCTGTCTTATATATGTGTATACATGATTTGATTATTGACGTAAATATCGCTTAGCATGGCCTTAGTGATGGTATAGCTTAGTGATGCTAATATCCGTGACAGTATTATGATACAACTTGCTCATTCACAGATGAGAGATAATGATTAATTATTATTATTACAAAACGATTACGATAACAGTAATCGTAATCTCAGCTTTTTTAAAATTACGAGTTTTATGATTACAGAATTCGTAATTTAAACGTTTTTAAAATGACGATTACGGTAATTGTAATCGACTAAAACACGATTATGGTTACAGTAATCGTCATTTTTAATCTCTGTGTTATACTGATATAAAGTTAAGTATGAGAATTTAAATAGTTTTGAAAATTGTACACTGAAATCAGAGCTGGGCGATAAGGATTACATATGTAATCGATTGCGACTACGATTACGATTACTGAATTATCTAGAAATGACTCCGGAATGATCCCATAACAATTTCATAATAGTTCCGATATAGTCCCGAAATAATTCAGAAACTATCACCAAATAATCCAAAATGTAACCAAACACCTTACCAAAATGAGGCAAAGTAGTTTCGGAATGATCCCAACATACCTCATTGAGAGAGCCCCTCATCGTTCTTGGATATCGATTGTTATGAGAAATGACCCGAATTACTTTTTCTGGTTTACCGTTCAATGCAATCTCTGGGTTATACTGATATAAAGTTAAGTATGAGAATTTAAATAGTTTTGAAAATTGTACACTGAAATCTGAGCTGGGCGACAAGGATTACATGTGTAATCGGTTGCAACTACGACTACGATTACGATTACTGAAATCGTACTCGTAGTTGCAATCGATTACATATGTAATCCTTATCGCCCAGCTCTGATTTCAGTGTACAAGTTTCAAAACTATTTAAATTCTCATACTTAACTTTATATCAGTATAACCCAGAGATTGCATTGAACGGTAAACCAGAAAAAGTAATTCGGGTCATTTCTCATAACAATCGATATCCAAGAACGATGAGGGGCTCTCTCAATGAGATATGTTGGGATCATTCCGAAACTACTTTGCCTCATTTTGGTAAGGTGTTTGGTTACATTTTGGATTATTTGGTGATAGTTTCTGAATTATTTCGGGACTATATCGGAACTATTATGAAATTGTTATGGGATCATTCCGGAGTCATTTCTAGATAATTTTGGGTATCATTTCGGGACTATATACGAATCATTGTTTTTGTTATCGGCATATTATTGGTTTGTTATCGACGTGTTATGTGCTTGTTATCGATAACAACCGTTAACGAAGGGACATCTGTATATTATTGGTGAACTGGCGACTTATTGTTGTTGTTGTGCAGTGCTTAGCACCAGTCAATAGGTGCGACAACTCACAAATTGCCATCAATATCCTCTAATGGGAGTCCAAGGAAATTTGCAGTTTCAATAGGGGTAGACGAGAGTGAAAGGTCAGAAAGAGAGGAATGAAAGAAACCCCAATCGAAGAGTATTCGGGTTACTATCGAAAAGCTATCGATTTGCTATCTAAATAATATCAATTGTTATCGAAATTTTTCCATAACAAATACATATTTGTTCAATAACTTTTCGATGACAAACGGTTAAGTCATTTATATCGTTTGATATCGATAGCAAATTGATAACTCCTCGATACCAAATTGCTAACTCGTTACTACCTCATCGACAACACACCGATAACAAGCCGGTAACTCATCCGAAGTATATGTAAATATAGCACGGCTTATGACCGTCTACAACAATCTGATAACTCGTCCATAAAGTTTAATGGATATCTCATTCCTTTCCTTTCCTGAGAAACCGAAACCAGCAGAACCGGCATTTAAAAGTTTTTTAATGGTAACTGTTTAATTGAAAATAACGGTTTCGGGAAATTATTTTTGCGACTCCTTTGTAAATTAAAAGACTCTTCCTCCTACGTCTTACTCAATTTTCTTTTTTTCGGTAGCGCTGTTTCGGTATGTAGGTTTTGTGAAAATAAACTAAAAATGCTGGCTGGGTTATTTCTACCTACTTATACTATATTTATTAACTATGTATTTTGTAGTATTCATCGAAATTTTGTTATAAATATTGTATACATATGCGCTCAATTGCTGATAACAGTATAAATTCTCGAGCATTTAAGAAAAGAGAAATATTGGGCCTGGTACAGTGTAGCAATGCTATAATAATAATTGTTTTTTTTTTTGTCTGACGTTGTGGCAGCGCATTGCCGTCAAATGGCACGATGAAACCAGGCTAATGCTGCTAATTTTTTTAATACATAATTTTAAATTTTTATTCTAATTTTTATTTATGTTTGTAATTTATAATTTTTATTGTTAACGTGTCTTTGCGAGGCAGAGAAACTCATCAGCTGAGAAGTATAGATACACAAACACAATAGATTAAAAGTATACATACGATTTTTTAGTTATTATGAGAAGATAGAACCGTTTTTTTCATGGCAAAGAGCGAGTCCGAAACATCAATTATTCTCGAGTGAGAGTTATAATCTTCACACAAACATAGAAAATGTTCGTTTATTTGGAAATTGCTTCTGCATTGTTTAAGAATTATAGGTTTATAATGCCTTGAAACTCGGTATGGAACATTCAAGTTTACTTTGTTCAAAAGAAATGGGCTTGAAATTGATCCATTTAATATTTTAGCCATAAATATTACACCTAGCATTTCTCTACGACTTGCAAGGGTAGGAAGATTTATTAGTTTTAACCGATTAGTGTAAGGAGGAAAATTATATGAAGAGTCCCATTGAAGATATCTGAAGGCGAAAAGTAAAAACTGTTTTTGATTTGATTCTAGCCTATCCACATGAACTTGATAACGCCGATTCCAAATTATCGATCCATATTCTAAAGCTTCGACTAGTATTAAGGGCATACTTTACGAGATCCACATGCGTTTTTAATTTACATTAGTAATCCTAAGAACAGGTGTCAGTAGTCACAAGTTAACAAATTACTTGTAACTCTAAACTAGATGCCCTGCTCCGTAGTTCGGAGTAAATGAAAATTCTGTTTGAAAGGCTTACCTCAACTATTCAAAAAATGTCAAGCCTCTGGAATTGTTTAACCGAAACAGCCAATATAATTGCCTGATTTTTTATTTAAAGTTATAATATATAAAGTTATAAATAATTTTTCTTGTCATGCAATCGTTTATGCTTAGAGAAAATATACAAACAACATATTTCTCTCTAATCTTTTCTTCTTTAATGCACATCCATCTTCCAACATTTAACATATTCGACTATTTTTGTGTATTCGAAAGACGTCTTCGCAAAATTTTCACATTTCTATTTTTTATAAAATTGTTTACCATATTTCTTTCACAGTGCATTAGGCCGCCAAACTGATATCCGTGTTTATGTGCATGTATTTGAATTGATAAAACACCTTCAGTTAGAGTGCTAATCGAAGCCGTCGTTATTGAGTCACAGTTATTAAGGAGACGTGTGGCGGATTGCAACAACAAGTTCGAAATTTATAAAAATAACGCGACAACGCGAATGCAAATATTTACATAAATATTTGTTGCTTACGTGGTTATGCACTTATTAGGCATATGAAAAGCGTTTAAAAGATGTAGCGCAATTAAAAACTCAAAGATTTGTGTTAGTGTCAAATGTACATGGAATGTGTATTGTTTTTGCAAAGAAAAGCTTAATGAAGTGCTTATATTTAAGAGAAAAAAATTTTATAAAATAAAAAGAAGCAAATTTCAAACTCAAAGTGCTCGATCTTAAAAATTCTTCATTATTTTCCATATTTGTTTACCCTCAATAAATGCTAAAATTTATACAAAACTCGAAAATGTATACTTTAGAGTTAATGAATCACATTGGTGATTATTTGAGTAACATAATACATTTGCAAGTTATGGATATGACGAAAGGGAAAGACGAAGGTGAGTAGCTAATAAACAAATATTTGCGCGTATGTGGCAGAGAAATGCGTGAGTTTATCGCAGCTTAAGTACGCAATTGTATTTTACTTAGATAACCCAGCTTTATCAGATACTGCGCGGATGCATTACTAATTGTGAAATATCAGCTGTGTTTTTTTACATCTATATACGTTTACGCTTAAACTTTATATGTACTGCTAAGCGTCAAACTTTAAATACACCTCTGAAATTGCTGCGCATAAAATTAGTACGACTAAATTTCAATACGCATTATACTCACATGTAACTGAAATATATGTCTATGTTTCACCTCTACACTAATTCTATGAAAAAAAAATGTAAGGCGCGAGAGCCTCCGAAGAGATCTAAGGCCGAGCTTCTCTTCCCTTCCCTTCTCTTGTTTTCCCTACAAATTGGCCGGACGGGACCTATATGTTTTATGCCAACTCCGAACGGCATCTGCAAGGCAGATGAGTTTTCACTGAGAGCTTTTCATGGCAGAAATACACTCGAAGCACTTGCCAAACACTGCCGAGGGGCGACCCCGCTTAGAAAATTTTTGTTCTAATTGAAAAACCTTATTTCTAAAATTTTGATGTTGCTTTGCCCGCAATTCATCGCAACTGATTCAGCTAAATGTTATACACTATGGCCATCCGAGGGTTGTGTCACCATGTGCTGTAGCCAGTTATTTAACCACTGCCGCTAGATGGGTCTCTGCGTTTTCTTTTCTGAAATAAATTGTTGCTTAAGTAAGGCCCGGTTTTCCAGTAGTTGGTTAAGCTAAGCTTACACTAATTTTGCTTAAACTCTAGTCAAATTTAAATTCCAGTTAAACTACTGAGCAGTTTTTCAGTCACAGTTTAAGGCCAAGTTTGGGGGTAGGCTTTTTGTACACTGTATTTTTTTTTTGTTATCTAGATAATTTGTAGATACGGCAACAGTTGGCTTTTGTTTACCCAACAAACATGGAAAAAAAATTTCTCCAGCCTTAGAGAAATATATATCTAGTTCCAGAGCTGATATCCAACATCATGCTTTAATTATTCTTAAACCAGATAGTTATCAAGGTTGTTATCCAACTTCGTTCTCCACTCACTATCCAACCTTTGAGAAATTTTGTAAAATGTATAGTTCTCGAGTCAGCGATTTAGCACAATAAAGCAAAACAAACAATTTTTTGGATTTTTTTCGAAAAAAAAACAAACGATGGACAAACGAATGGTATTTGGGTTTTTTTTAATTACTCGTAAATGGAGGTGCCAACTTCACACACGATTTTTGTTTTTTTGAAATAACTTTTTAAAAAAAGGTGGACAAACGAAAATTTTTCCTGGACAATCGTGGACAAACGATGGACAAACGAATGGCAATTTATATTTTTAATTACTTGTAAATGGAGGTGCCAACTTCACACACAATTTTTGTTTTTTTGAAATAACTTTTTAAAAAAAGGTGGACAAACGGAAATTTTTCCTGGACAAACATGGACAAACGATGGGCAAACGACGGACATACGATTTACACAATAAAGCGAAACAAAAAATTTTTTGGGTTTTATCGAAAAAAATTATTTTTGTTATAATTTTTTAAGAAAAGGTGGACAAACGAAAAATTTTCCTGGACAAACGTGGACAAACGATGGACAAACGAATGGCATTTGGTTTTTTTAAATACTCGCAAATGGAGGTGCCAACTTCACACAAGATTTTTTTTTTTTGAAATAACTTTTTAACAAAAGGTGGACAAACGAAAATTTTTCCTGGGCAAACGTGGACAAACGATGGACAAACGAATGGCATTTGGTTTTTTTAAATACTCGCAAATGGAGGTGCCAACTTCACACAAGATTTTTTTTTTTTGAAATAACTTTTTAACAAAAGGTGGACAAACGAAAATTTTTCCTGGACAAACATGGACAAACGTTGGACAAACGAATGAGATATGGTTTTTTTTATTATTCGCCCAAGTAGGTGCCAACTTCACAGAGCTAACTATCCGAGAGGAAAGATATGAAATGTAGTCAAATGCACCCCATGCATTTTACTGTGAATTAAATTATTCTGTTAATAACTTAAATTTTATTATAATTTTATTTTGAGGTGATTAACTATAAACGATTGTTTAACCTTCTACTACTGTTATATAAACTCTTTTTAATTGAAATTTGTTCTCTATTTTTTAGTTCGGTTTGCTATAAAAGCGTGTTTTTTTCATTTTTTTTTAACTATTATTTATTTTTAGTTCAAGTAATTTTAAAAGTTTTAGTCGAGAGTGATGAAACCTCGAAACGCCACGGTCCACGGTGCCCCACGGCACCGAAAAGGGCCAAGACGCAGGGAGGCTGGACGCGGTCTTTCGCCGAAATTGCCAAGGGTCGGCAGATCAAACCTATGGCCATTCAAAGTGGTAATAAGGCCAATTGACCGTATGGCCGTTGACGTTATGTCACCACACCATCACAATAATGCATTGTCATCGAGCCGTGATACGTGTGCAAAGTTTCATTCAAACTTATGGCCATTCAAAGTGGTAATAAGGCCAATTGACCTTATGGCCGTTGACCTTATGTCACCACACCATCACATTAATGCATTGTCAACGGTCCTTGATACGTATGCAAAATTTCAAATTAATCAGACTTCTATAAACCGGCGAAAATTAAGCTCATAGATTCCGTTACATAGATACAGGCCAAGCTAATAAAAGCGTGTTAAAAAAGGCTCCAGTATGCTCTTTCGTAGATATGCCATGCATCCACTTCTATCATTAATAAAGGAATGCGTTTTTCGCATTATGTGCAAGGTTTAAAATCTATGGCCATTTGGGGTGGCCATAAGTTCAATTGACCTTATGTCCGTTAACCTTATGTCACCCCACCATCACATTATTGCATTGTCATCGAGCCTTGATACGTTGATCTTATGGCCGTTGACCTTTTGTCACCACACCATCACATTAATGCATTGTCATCGGTCCTTGATACGTATGCAAAGTTTCAAATTAATCAGACTTCTAGAAACCGGTGAAAATTAAGCTCAAAGATTCCGTTACATACAGGCCAAGCGTGTTAAAAACTAACAAGTAAGGAAGGTTAAGTTCGGGTGTAACCGAACATTACATACTCAGTTGAGAGCTATGGTGACAACATAAAGGAAAATAACCATGTAGGAAAATGAACCGAGGGAAACCCTGGAATGTGTTTGTATGACATGCGTATCAAATGAAAGGCATTAAAGAGTATTTTAAGAGCAAGTGGGCCATAGATCTATAGATGGACGCCATTTAGGGATATCGCCATAAAGGTGGACCAGGCCTGACTCGAGAATTTGTTTGTACGATATGGGTATCAAATGAAATGTGTTAATGATAATTTTAAAAGGGAGTGGGCCTAAGTTCTATAGGTGGACGTCTTTTCGAGATATCGCCATAAAGGTGGACCAGGGGTGACTCTAGAATTTGTTTGTAGGATATGAGTATCAAATGAAAGGTGTTAATGTGTATTTTAAAAGGGCGTGGGCCTTATTTCTATATGTGGACGCCTTTTCGAGATATCGCCATAAACGTGGACTAGGGGTGACTCTAGAATTTGTTTGTACTATATGGGTATCAAATGAAAGGTGTTACTGAGTATTTTAAAAGGGAGTGGGCCTAAGTTCTATAGGTGGACGCATTTCGGAATATCGTTATAAAAGTGGATCTGGGTTGACTCTAGAATGCGTTTGTACAATATGGGTGTCAAACGAAAAGTGTAATAAGTGTTTTAAAAGGGAGTGGGCCTTTGTTCTATGGGTGGACGCCTTTTCGGGATATCGCCATAAACGTGGACCAGGGGTGACTCTAGACTGCGTTTGTACAATATGGGTATCAAATGAAAGGTGGTAATGAGTATTTTAAAAGGGTGTGGGCCTTAGTTCTATAGGTGGACGCCTTTTCGAGATATCGCCATAAAGGTGGACCAGGGGTGACGCTAGAATTTGTTTGTACGATATGGGTATCAAATGAAAGGTGTTAATGAGTATTTTAAAAGGGCGTGGGTCTTAGTTCTATAGGTGGACGCCTTTTCGAGATATCTCCATAAAAGTAGACCAGGGGTGACTCTAGAATTTGTTTGTACGATATGGGTATCAAATGAAAGGTGTTAATGAGTATTTTAAAAGGGAGTGGGCCTTAGTTCTATAGGTGGATGCCCTTACGAGATATCGCCATAACGGTGGGCCAGGGGTGACTCTAGAATTTTTGTGTACGTTATGGGTATCAAATGAAAGGTATTAATGAGTATTTTAAAAGGGTGTGGGCCTTAGTTCTATAGGTGGACGCCTTTTCGAGATATCGCCATAAAGGTGGACCAGGGGTGACTCTAGAATTTGTTTGTACGATATGGGTATCAAATGAAAGGTGTTAATGAGTATTTTAAAAGGGCGTGGGCCTTAGTTCTATAGGTGGACGCCTTTTCGAGATATCGACATAAAGGTGGACCAGGGGTTACTCTAGAATTTGTTTATACGATATGGGTATCAATTGAAAGGTGTTAATGAGTATTTTAAAAGGGAGTGGGCCTTAGTTCTATAGGTGGATGCCTTTTCGAGATATCGCCATAAAGGTGGACCAGGGGTGACTCTAGAATTTTTTTGTACGATATGGGTATCAAATGAAAGGTGTTAATGAGTATTTTAAAAAGGCGTGGGCCTTAGTTCTATAGGTGGACGCCTTTTCGAGATATCGACATGAAGGTGGACCAGGGGTGACTCTAGAATTTGTTCGTACGATATGGGTATCAAATGAAATGTGTTAATGATAATTTTAAAAGGGAGTGGGTCTAAGTTCTATAGGTGGACGTCTTTTCGAGATATCGCCATAAAGGTGGACCAGGGGTGACTCTAGAATTTATTTTGTACGATATGGGTATCAAATAAAAGGTATTAATGAGTATTTTAAAAGAGCGTGGGCCTAAGTTCTATAGATGTACGCCTTTTCGAGATATCGCCATAAAGATGGACCAGGGGTGACTCTAGAATTTGTTTGTAGGATATGAGTATCAAATGAAAGGTGTTAATGTGTATTTTAAGAGGGCGTGGGCCTTAGTTCTATATGTGGACGCCTTTTCGAGATATCGCCATAAACGAGTATGAGTATTTTAAAAGGGAGTGGGCCTAAGTTCTATAGGTGGACGCATTTCGGAATATCGTTATAAAAGTGGACCGGGGTTGACTCTAGAATGCGTTTGTACAATATGGCTGTCAAACGAAAAGTGTAATAAGTGTTTTAAAAGGGAGTGGGCCTTTGTTCTATGGGTGGACGCCTTTTCGGGATATCGCCATAAACGTATACCAGGGGTGACTCTAGAATGCGTTTGTACAATATGGGTATCAAATGAAAGTTGCTAATGAGTATTTTAAAAGGGCGTGGGCCTTAGTTCTATAGGTGGACGCCTTTCCGAGATATCGCCATAAAGGTGGACCAGGGGTGACACTAGAATTTGTTTGTACGATATGGGTATCAAATGAAAGGTGTTAATGAGTATTTTAAAAGGGCGTGGGTCTTAGTTCTATAGGTGGACGCCTTTTCGAGATATCTCCATAAAAGTAGACCTCTAGAATTTGTTTTTACGATATGGGTATCAAATGAAAGGTGTTAATGAGTGGGCCTTAGTTCTATAGGTGGACGCCTTTTCGAGATATCGACATAAAGGTGGACCAGGGGTGACTCTAGAATTTTTTTGTACGATATGGGTATCAATTGAAAGGTGTTAATGAGTATTTTAAAAAGGCGTGGGCCTTAGTTCTATAGGTGGACGCCTTTTCGAGATATCGACATGAAGGTGGACCAGGGGTGACTCTAGAATTTGTTTGTACGATATGGGTGTCAAATGAAAGGTGTTAATGAGTATTTTAAAAAGGAGTGGGCCTTAGTTCTATATGTGGACGCGTTTTCGAGATATCGCCATAAACGTGGATCAGGGGTGACTCTAGAATGTGTTTGTACGATATGGGTATCAAATTAAAGGTATTAATGAGGGTTTTAAAAGGGAGTGGCTCTTAGTTGTATATGTGAAGGCGTTTTCGAGATATCGACCAAAATGTGGACCAGGGTGATCCAGAACATCATCTGTCGGGTACCGCTAATTTATTTATATATGTAATACCACGTACAGTATTCCTTGCAAGATTCCAAGGGCTTTTCATTTCGCCCTGCAAAACTTTTTCATTTTCTTCTACTTAATGTGGTAGGTGTCACACCCAATTATACCAAGTTTTTTTCTAAAGTTATATTTTGCGTCAATAGACCAATACAATTACCATGTTTAATTCCTTTTTTCGTATTTGGTATATAATTATGGAATTTTTTTCATTTTTCGTAATTTTCGATTTCGAAAAAGTGGGCGTGGTCATAGTCGGATTTCGGCCATTTTTTACACCAATACAAAGTGAGTTCAGATAAGTACGTGAACTGAGTTTAGTAAAGATATATCGATTTTTACTCAAGTTATCATGTTAAAGGCCGAGCGGAAGGACAGACGGTCGACTGTGTATAAAAACTGGGCGTGGCTTCAACCGATTTCGCCCTTTTTCACAGAAAACAGTTATCGTCCTAGGAGCTAAGCCTCTACCGAATTTCACAAGGATTGGTAAATTTTTGTTCGACTTATGGCATTAAAAGCATCCTAGACAAATTAAATGAAAAAGGGCGGAGCCACGCCCGTTTTGAAATTTTCTTTTATTTTTGTATTTTGTTGCACCATATCATTACTGGAGTTGAATGTTGGCATAATTTACTTTTATGCTGTAAAGATATTAACTTTTCTTTTAAAATTTGAATTTAAAAAAATTTTTTTTTAAAAAGTGGGCGTGGTCGTTCTCTGATTTTGCTAATTTTTATCAAGCAGACATAAAGTAATAAGAGTAACGTTCCTGCCAAATTTCATCATGATATCTTCAACGACTGCCAAATTACTGCTTGCAAAACTTCTAAATTACCTTCATTTAAAAGTGGGCGGTGCCACGCCCATTGTCCAAAATTTTACTGGTTTTCTATTCTGCGTCATAAGCTCAACTCACCTACCAAGTTTCATCGCTTAATGCGTATTTGGTAATGAATTATCGCACTTTTTCGATTTTTCGAAATTTTCGATATCGAAAAAGTGGGCGTGGTTATTGTCCGATATCGTTCATTTTAAATAGCGATCTGAGATGAGTGCCCAGGAACCTACATACCAAATTTCATCAAGATACCTCAAAATTTACTCAAGTTATCGTGTTAACGGACAGACGGACGGACGGACGGACGGACGGACATGGCTCAATGGAATTTTTTTTCGATACTGATGATTTTGATATATGGAAGTCTATATCTATCTCGATTCCTTTATACCTGTACAACCAACCGTTATGCAATCAAAGTTAATATACTCTGTGAGCTCTGCTCAACTGAGCATAAAAAAACACGCCGCGCGCCTCAAGGTAGTGGAGGCGCGTGATATCCCCTCACGACCAAGGGCTAGAGCCTGGGTTCCAGTGACGCCAACTGACCCAGCTGACATCCTGGAGCTGCTCCAGGAGTACAACCCGCCACAGGTTTGGAAGTCAACCCGGATAAAACCGAGCTTGTTCTCTTCACGAGGAGGTACAAAGTACCAAATCTTACACCGCCAAGAATTGGGGGTACGTTCTTAGCGTTTAGCGATCAAGTCAAGTATGTGGGAGTCATTCTGGATAGGAAGCTATTATGGAGTGACCATTGCATTGCCATCGAACCTTCATACGTGTGCAAAGTTTCAATCAAACTTATGGCCATTCAAAGTGGTAATAATGCCAATTGACCTTATGGCCGTTGCCCTTGTGTCACCACACCATCACATTAATGCACTCATCGGCCCTTGATACGTATGCAAAGTTTCAAATTAATCAGACTTCCAGAAACCGGTGAAAATTAAGCTCAAAGATTCCGTTACATACAGGCCAAGCTAATAAAAGCGTGTTAAAAATAGTGCACATTTGGACGAAAAATCCCAATGTTAGCTACATGGCACAACACAAAGGAGCATGCTGTGACAGTTCGAGAATATTGTTCTATCCCAAGTTAGGAAATCCTGATCCATATCAACAAGAGATATAGCCAAAATAGCGAAAGCATGTCACACGAATCAAGCAAAGAGTTGGTATTAAAACATACTGTAACGTATTTCCTGCAAATCCTCTTATTTGCCCTTTTGCTAGGTTCGCATCGCTAAACTGTTGAATAAATAACTCCAATATTGAATAATGGAAAAATGGCCTTTATTAAAATACTTCACAATAACACTCAAACTGTGCAACGAATAGTTTAATAACCAAACTGATAGCTTAAAGGAAACTGACTTTCAAAATAATAGTGCTATTGCTCGCTAGATATCGTCTTAGTCGTAACTGCTTGACAACTCAAATCAAACTGAATTCCAACGCCTCTACAATTGTCGCCTTTTATACTCTTTGATTTCAACCTTCGCATCTTCTAGAATCTACTAGTCCAGCAGCTCTCAAACCTCTCAGCTGTAACTACAATTGCACAATTTTATACATCTTCTAGGCGCTTCCAGAATCTACTAGTCCAGTAGCTCTCAAACTTCTCAGCTGTAACTACAATTGCACAATTTTATAGTTTTTCTCATTGCATACTTATAGGAGTATCTCAGATATATGCATGCGTTAGTGCATTGACTCTCCTCTGCTCGTATACGTACATGGTACATATATGTAGACGCAGTTATTGTTTCGTTTATGTAGATACATAATGATTGAATTATTGATGTGCATTCACGTCACTGCTTAGCATCGGCTTTGAGACGGCAGCACTCCTTACTTTTGCTAATATTCGTAACACTGCCCTCCACCTAAGTCTGATCGTCCCGATTAGACAAATCTCTCGATTTAACCGCTGCTAGCCTCCCCAAATGAACCACTTTCATTTTGGTTCGTGGTTTGCCAATGGTTTGTATGCACATCGTTGATCCGTTTTACAACTTTGCATGGGCCTTCCCAGTTACAATGCAATTTTGGGGACAAACCTTTTTTTCGTTGTGGGTTGTATAGTAGCACCAAATCTCCTTCCTGAAACCCTTCGGAATTAATTGCTTTATCGTAGCTCGATTTCATCTTGTCACTCATAATCTTTGCTCGTTGCCTTACCAGATCGTGTATCTCTCTCAGCTCTTCTTCCAAGACACCAGTGGATTTCTTGACATTCCTCTCCGCATCGGCATCTATCCCATACTTCAAATCAGCTGGCAGTCGAAGGTCATTGCCAAAAATTACCTTTGCGGGAGTTTGGCCCGTTGTGTCATGTACTGCCGATCGGTAGGCCATCAAGAATAATGATATGTGTGTATCCCAGTCCTTATGGTACTTGTTTACTACTTTCCTTAAATGCTCCTCCAATGTTCTATTGAAGCGTTCCACCATACCATCGGACTGAGGATGCAATGCAGTTGTCCGTGTTTTTCGAATGCCCAACTTCTTGCACATTTCTTGGAACACAGCTGATTCAAAATTCCTGCCTTGGTCAGAATGTAACTCCATTGGTACACCATACCTTGCAACCCATTCGTTTTTAACCACTTCTGCCACTGTTTCTGCTTCTTGGTTTGGGATTGGGTATACCTCTGGCCATTTACTGAAATAATCCATAACCACCAGTACGTATTTGTTTCCGCGGTTGCTAGTAGGAAATGGACCTGCGACATCCATGGCGATCCTTTCAAATGGTGCACCTGAAATAGACTGCTTCATCTGGCCATGACTTCGGGTTTTGGGCCCTTTCGCTCTGTTGCATACCTCGCAGTTGGCAATCCACTCGGTGACCGACTGACGGCAACCAACCCAATAGAATCTCTGCTTAATTTTCTCGAGCGTCTTCGTGATTCCAAGATGACCTCCACTTGGACCATTAAGCAGCTCGCTGAGCACGTCAGGAATCCTCTTTCTGGGAACAACTATCAGTTTCTTCTTGCATTTACCATCCTCACTCTCCCATACTCGATGAAGGCAACCGGATATCAATTCTAAACTGTTCCACTGTGCCCAATATGACTTCGCAATGGGACTCTCTGCTGACATCTCTTCTCTGTTTGGTCTTTCGTTTCGTCCGAGCCCTTGCATAACATGTGACAGATCTGTATCCTCTAGCTGACACTTTCTTAGTTGTTCCTGGTCCCATTCATCCGTACACGTTATAGACATAAGCCGGACATCTATAATGTCTTCTTTAGCCTCGGCCTTTGAGCAGTGCTTGCATTCCAGACTACATGGTCTTCGTGACATTGCATCAGCATTTCCATGGGTACTACCTTTTCGATGCTCAATGGAAAAGTCATAGCTTTGTAGTCGCCCGATCCACCGTGCCAATTGTCCTTCCGGATTACGGAACTGCAGAGGCCATTTCAACGCTGCGTGATCTGTCCTGACACGGAATCGCTGGCCGTAGAGGTATTTGTGAAAATGTTTAATGCACTCTACCAATGCCAACAGCTCTCTCCGTGTAACGCAATAGTTCCTCTCTGGTTTTCCAATTGAACGGCTGTAATATGCAACTACCTTCTCTTGTCCATCGACCAGTTGTGATAAAACGCCTCCTATAGCATATCCACTCGCATCTGTATCTAGAATAAATGTTGCTCCTGGAATCGGATATGCTAACATTTGAGCAGTGCACAAACGCTACTTCAATGTTTGGAAAGCCACTTCTTGACGTGCGTAAAGCTGGCAGACCCAAGTGCTCAAAAATAAGTTTAAGTTGTTTGAGAATTAAATGCATTTTAGGTGCTATTTAGGGCCACAAAAGATAATTTAGGTGCTCATTTGGTTTTCGAGATATTCGCAAAAAAGTGTGGGTCTGCTAGGTTAACGTCAAGCTAGCAGATCCACAACTTAAATTTCATTTTATTTTAAATAAAAAATATATCAAAATTAGGAGCTATTTAGGTGCTTTTTAGGGCCACAAAAGATAATTTAGGTTTTCATTTCGTTTTCGAGATATTCGCAAAAAGGTGTGGGTCTGCTAGGTTAACGTCAAGCTAGCAGACCCAAAATTTAAATTTCATTTTTTTTAAATAAAAAGTATATCAAAATTAGGAGCTATTTAGGTGCTATATTGCATGCCGGTGGCCGCTCCCTATACAACCTTCACCCCAGTCATTCCCCCGAGGGAGGAGTGGAGAAGAGGAATTATCTGGGGCATGGGACCGGTTAACTTGTTCACGGATGGGTTGAAGTTGGACGGAAAGGTTGGCGGGGGGTCTTTTGTCAAGAGCTAAATGTAAGCCGCAAGTTTAAGTTGGCTGATCACTGCAGTGTATTCCAAGCGGAAGTTGCTGCGATTAAGGATGCGGTGGATGAAATGCTATCCAGCGCTACTACGGTTAGGGAATTTAACATCTACTCTGATAGCCAAGCGGCTATAAAGGCCTTGAGCTCAACTACAGTGCGATCGAGGGTGGTCTGGGAGTGCCTGACCACACTTGCGATTGCATCGAATTATTTTACAATTAAGATTATCTGGGTCCCGGGCCATAGTGATATTCCGGGTAACTGTCAAGCGGATCTCTTAGCCCGAATCGGTACAACTGAACCGGATGAAGATGGCTGTAGGGATTTCGGGATTCCGCTAGCCACCTGTGGATTGCTCTTCCATAGCTGGGCCTCGAGTCAGCTCAGCAAACGTTGGGCGGACACTACGTCTTGTAGGATATCAAGATCTTTCTGGCCGAAAGTGGATGGCAGGAGGTCTGCTGAAATAATTGGGTTCACTAAGGCTCACCTATCAATGGTCATTGGGGTTTTGACAGGGCACTGTCCCATGGGTATCCATGCGGTACGTCTCAATATATTAGAAACTCCATCCTGCTGCAGCTGTGTGGAGGATGATGAGGTGGAATCACCAAATCACTTTATGCTTGACTGCCCAGCTTTTGCCAGAACTAGGCGAAAGTATTTTGGTCGTGACTCACTTGGATCTCCCGAGGAGCTATCCAAGGTTGAGATCGGGATCATTCGGAACTTTATCGTTGCTACCCAACGATTCTCTAAGTAGTTATATCTACGTCACCGTTAGTTTAGTTTATTATATGTGGTATCACAACGGACCGTCATGTTGTCCAAGTGAGCTTCCTCTCATCAGGGAAGCTACCACCCAACCTAACCTAACCTAACCTAGGTGCTTTTTAGGGCCACAAAAGATTATTTAGGTTTTCATTTCGTTTTCGAGTTATTCGCAAAAAGTGTGGGTCTGCTAGGTTAACGTCAAGCTAGCAGACCCACAATTTAAATTTAATTTTTTTTAAATAAAAAGTATATCAAAATTAGGAGCCATTTAGGTGCTTTTTAGGGCCACAAAAGATAATTTAGGTTTTCATTTCGTTTTCGAGATATTCGCAAAAAGTGTGGGTCTGCTAGGTTAACGTCAAGCTAGCAGACCCACAACTTAAATTTCATTTTATTTTAAATAAAAAATATATCAAAATTAGGAGCTAGTTAGGTGCTTTCTAAGGTCACAAAAGATAATTTAGGTTTTCATTTCGTTTTCGAGATATTCGCAAAAAGGTGTGGGTCTGCTAGGTTAACGTCAAGCTAGCAGACCCAAAATTTAAATTTCATTTTTTTTAAATAAAAAGTATATCAAAATTAGGAGCTATTTAGGTGCTTTTTAGGGCCACAAAAATAATTTAGGTTTTCATTTCGTTTTCGAGATATTCGCAAAAAGGTGTGGGTCTGCTAGGTTAACGTCAAGCTAGCAGACCCACAATTTAAATTTCATTTTTTTAAAAAAAAGTATATCAAAATTAGGAGCTATTTAGGTGCTTTTTAGGGCCACAAAAGATAATTTAGGTTTTCATTTCGTTTTCGAGATATTCGCAAAAAGTGTGGGTCTGCTAGGTTAACGTCAAGCTAGCAGGCCCACAACTTAAATTTCATTTTATTTTAAATAAAAAATATATCAAAATTAGGAGCTATTTAGGTGCTTTTTAGGGCCACAAAAGATAATTTAGGTTTTCATTTCGTTTTCGAGATATTCGCAAAAAGGTGTGGGTCTGCTAGGTTAACGTCAAGCTAGCAGACCCACAATTTAAATTTAATTTTTTTTTAAACAAAAAGTATATCAAAATTAGGAGCTATTTAGGTGCTTTTTAGGGCCACAAAAAAAAAATAATTTAGGGTTTCATTAGTTTTCGAGATATTCGCAAAAAGTGTGGGTCTGCTAGGTTAACGTCAAGCTAGCAGACCCACAATTTAAATTTCATTTTTTTAAATAAAAAGTATATCAAAATTAGGAGCAATTTAGGTGCTTTTTAAGGCCACAAAAGATAATTTAGGGTTTCATTAGTTTTCGAGATATTCGCAAAAAGTGTGGGTCTGCTAGGTTAACGTCAAGCTAGCAGACCCACAATTTAAATTTAATTTTTTTTAAACAAAAAGTATATCAAAATTAGGAGCTATTTAGGTGCGTTTTAGGGCCACAAAAGATAATTTAGGTTTTCATTTCGTTTTCGAGATATTCGCAAAAAGGTGTGGGTCTGCTAGGTTAACGTCAAGCTAGCAGACCCACAATTTAAATTTCATTTTTTTAAATAAAAAGTATATCAAAATTAGGAGCTATTTAGGTGCTTTTTAGGGCCACAAAAGATAATTTAGGTTTTCATTTCGTTTTCGAGATATTCGCAAAAAGGTGTGGGTCTGCTAGGTTAACGTCAAGCTAGCAGACCCACAATTTAAATTTAATTTTTTTTAAACAAAAAGTATATCAAAATTAGGAGCTATTTAGGTGCTTTTTAGGGCCACAAAAGATAATTTAGGTTTTCATTTCGTTTTCGAAATATTCGCAAAAAGGTGTGGGTCTGCTAGGTTAACGTCAAGCTAGCAGACCCACAATTTAAATTTCATTTTTTTAAATAAAAAGTATATCAAAATTAGGAGCTATTTAGGTGCTTTTTAAGGCCACAAAAGATAATTTAGGGTTTCATTAGTTTTCGAGATATTCGCAAAAAGTGTGGGTCTGCTAGGTTAACGTCAAGCTAGCAGACCCACAATTTAAATTTAATTTTTTTTAAACAAAAAGTATATCAAAATTAGGAGCTATTTAGGTGCTTTTTAGGGCCACAAAAGATAATTTAGGTTTTCATTTCGTTTTCGAGATATTCGCAAAAAGGTGTGGGTCTGCTAGGTTAACGTCAAGCTAGCAGACCCACAATTTAAATTAAATTTTTTTTAAACAAAAAGTATATCAAAATTAGGAGCTATTTAGGTGCTTTATAGGGCCACAAAAGATAATTTAGGTGCTCATTTGGTTTTCGAGATATTCGCAAAAAGTGTGGGTCTGCTAGGTTAACGTCAAGCTAGCAGACCCACAACTTAAATTTAATTTTATTTTAAATAAAAAATATATCAAAATTAGGAGCTATCTAGCTGCTTTATAGGGCCACAAAAGATAATTTAGGTTTTCATTTCGTTTTCGAGATATTCGCAAAAAGGTGTGGGTCTGCTAGGTTAACGTCAAGCTAGCAGACCCAAAATTCAAATTTCATTTTTTTAAATAAAAAGCATATCAAAATTAGGAGCTATTTAGGTGCTTTTTAGCGCCACAAAAGATAATTTAGGTGCTCATTTGGTTTTCGAGATATTCGCAAAAAGTGTGGGTCTGCTAGGTTAACGTCAAGCTAGCAGACCCACAATTTAAATTTAATTTTTTTTAAATAAAAATTATATCAAAATTAGGAGCTCTCAAGCTAGCAGACCCACAATTTAAATTTCATTTTTTTTAATAAAAATTATATCAAAATTAGGAGCTTTTTAGGGCCACAAAAGATAATTTAGGTTTTCATTCTGCTAGGTTAACGTCAAGCTAAATTGTGGGTCTGCTAACTTGACGTTAACCTAGCAGACCCACACCTTTTTGCGAATATCTCGAAAACGAAATGAAAACCTAAATTATTTTTTGTGGCCCTAAAAAGCACCTAAATAGCTCCTAATTTTGATATACTTTTTATTTAAAAAAATGAAATTTAAATTTTGGCTCTGCTAGCTTGACGTTAACCTAGCAGACCCACACCTTTTTGCGAATATCTCGAAAACGAAATGAAAACCTAAATTATCTTTTGTGGCCCTAAAAAGCACCTAAATAGCTCCCAATTTTGATATATTTTTTATTTAAAATAAAATGAAATTTAAGTTGTGGGTCTGCTAGCTTGACGTTAACCTAGCAGACCCACACCTTTTTGCGAATATCTCGAAAACGAAATGAAAACCTAAATTATCTTTTGTGGCCCTAAAAAGCACCTAAATAGCTCCTAATTTTGATATATTTTTTATTTAAAATAAAATGAAATTTAAGTTGTGGGTCTGCTAGCTTGACGCTAACCTAGCAGACCCACACCTTTTTGCGAATATCTCGAAAACGGAATGAAAACCTAAATTATCTTTTGTAGCCCTAAAAAGCACCTAAATAGCTCCTAATTTTGATATATTTTTTATTTAAAATAAAATGAAATTTAAGTTGTGGGTCTGCTAGCTTGACGTTAACCTAGCAGACCCACACTTTTTTGCGAATATCTCGAAAACCAAATGAGCACCTAAACTATCTTTTCTGGCCCTAAATAGCACCTAAAATGCACTTAATTCTCAAACAACTTAAACTTATTTTTGAGCACTTGGGTCTGCCAGCTTTACGCACGTCACTTCTTGCTCCTTCTTCCATTCAAAAGCTTTATTTTTTCTTGTAAGCTCATGGAGGCTATAGGCTAAGCTGAAAAAATTTTGAACAAATCGGCGGTAATATGTGCACAGCCCAAGGAAACTTCTTAATTCTTGCAGGTTCTGTGGTCTTGGCCAATCCTTTACAGCCTCTATCTTTTCGTTCGCAGTGCAGATGCCCTCTGTCGCTACCTTGTGATCCAAATAATTTACTTCCTTTTTAAACAGCGCACACTTTTTGGGACTTAACTTCAGACCAGCGCCAGTTATTCTTTGGAAAACCTCCTCCAAGTTCCTAAGATCAAAATTCTTGCCCAATACGATGATGTCGTCCAGGTACACCAAGCATGTTTTCCAATGTGGTCCTTTCAGTACCTGGTCCATGATTCTCTCAAAAGTAGCTGGTGCATTACAAAGTCCAAAAGGCATCACTGTAAATTGCCAAAGACCATCACCGACACTGAAGGCTGTTTTCTCTTTATCTTCCTCCTTCACCTCCACTTGCCAGTAGCCGCTTTTCAAGTCCAGCGTGGAAAATCATTTCGTACCAGATAGAGAGTCCAGAGTGTCGTCAATTATTGACAATGGGTAGCTATCCTTTTTCGTTACGTCATTCAACTTCCGGTAGTCCACGCAAAACCTCATTTTTACATCATTCTTTTTTATAAGTACTACCGGTGAGGTCCATGGACTAGCTGATGGTTCGATGACGTCGCTGTCGCTCATTTCTTGAATGATTTGACTCACAACTTCCCGCTTCGCCAGTGGAACACTACGTGGAGCTTGACGGATCGGCCTCGCATCTCCAGTGTCAATTTGATGTTTCACAACGTTGGTGCGGCCTGGTTTAGAATCGTCCTGGTCAAATATGTTCGCGTACTTTAGGAGCAGTTGTTTTGCCTTACTCTGATATGCTTCCTCTAGCCCCTGCGTCCATGCCGTGATGTCATTTGAAAGATCAGTATTACTAGCTGAAACGTGTTCCTGGAGCTGTTCACAGTTAATAACTACTTCGGCCTCTTGGCATCTTCCCAAAATAGCTCCTTTAGTCAGTTTGAGTGGTGCCTTGAACTCATTGAGTACTCTTACCGGAATACGTCCATCTTGTTTTGTCATAGCCAGGGTTTTTCCTACAAGTATGTTTAGAGCTGATTTGTTTGCTGCTTCGACAACCCACAATTTGTTTGTCCCACAATCCATCAACCTTTGCCCAGATGACTGCTTCGGATTTTGGTGGTATTTGCTGACTCTCTTCCACCAGCACTCGTTTACTGCTGTAGCCTCTCTCGTAGCCGAAATTAAGTGGTACATCCATGTTCTTATATCGCATCGTCTTGCTTTGCATGTCGATCTTGATGCCCTGGTCGATTAAGAAGTCCACTCCAATTATGATTTCATCAACAATTTCTGCCACTATAAAATTGTGTACTACCGTGACGTTCACAATTGCGACTTCACATTCTACTTCTCCAAATACCTGGGTGTCCTCTCCCGTGGCTGTACGTAATCTTGTTCCAAGCAATGGTCTTATCTTTTTGTTGACTAAATCCGCTCATGATGGAATGAGATGCACCCGTATCTACAGTCAGTAAACGTTCCTTTCCGTCCACATGTCCTCCAACAGTAAGATTGCTCGATCTTCTTCCAATCCGCGAGATAGAGATTATGGGGCATTCAATTGCGGGAGCCAGCTGTCGCCCCTTGCGGCTGACTCGATTTAGTTTAACGATTGAGTGGTCTTGGAGATTTGCTCATCACCTTCTGCTCTGCGTTTACGACCACCCACATTGTTGGAGCTATTGGGACCGCTGCTGCAATGTCGTGCAATATGACCTGGGTTGCCGCACTTGAAACATTTAATAACTCCGGCATTTTTCTGTTGTGATCCCTTCAGTGCTTCCAAAATTGTGTCTACCCAATTTGGTCTTTCCACTTCAACACGATGAGCTTTGTATGCTGGTTTACTCAATAGTGAGGCCGTTTCCTGAGTCAATGCATGTGATATCGTTTCAGCAAATGTCATTTTTGGGTTTGCGTATGTAGCTCGCTTCGTTTCCACGTCCCGTATGCCATTTATGAAACTCTGGATTTTTACCCTTTCAGTGTATTCCACGGGTGCGTCCGCATTTGCAAGATGAGCCAATCTTTCAATATCTGAAGCAAACTCCTGCAATGTCTCATTTGCTTTTTGGTAGCGGTTTTGCAACTCAATTTGGAATATCTGTTTTCTATGCTCGCTTCCATAACGTCTCTCGACAGCGGCCATCAATGCTTCATAGTTGTTCCGCTCTCCTTCGGGAATCGTCTGTAGGATTTCGGCTGCTGGCCCTTTCAATGCCGCGAACAGAGCTGCAACTTTATCTTCAGCATTCCAGTTGTTAACTGCCGACGTCTTCTCAAATTGTAGCTTAAAGACCTGGAAAGGAACAGAACCGTCAAAGGATGGTTTTTTACCTTTGGATTGCTTGCTGAAACAGCTGGGTGGTTTAATTGCAACTCTTGTATACGACCTCTCAAAGCATCCACCTCGGCTTCGATTTTTTCCTCAAACTGGGTTATTTTCTCGTCCATACGTGCTTCGAGTTTTGATGATATACGCGCCTCTTGCGCTTCGAGTTGTACTGTTATGCGTGCCTCTTGTTCTTTCAGTTGTGTCTCCATATTTAATGTAATCTGTGTCGACATTTCTGACATACGTGTTTCTTGTGCTTCAATCTTCGATGTAATCTGTGTCGACATTTCTGACATACGCGTTTCTTGTGCTTCAATCTTCGATGTTATGCGTGTCTCCTGCGATTCTAGTTGGGATGATATTTGTGACGACATTGATGTTACTGTCGATGTTTGAGCAGCTATTGCAGCCAATATCATGTTCAAGTCTGTGCTCGTAACTGTCTGCGATGTTTCATTTTTCTCTTCAATTTTTGTTGTTGTCTCGTCCCCATCAGGATAAAAGACATACTCGTCCACATCAATTCTTTGCGACTCCATTACTTCTCGTAGTCGTGCTTGAAGTTCGATCTTATTGCCAGTTGTATTTAATCCACGGTTCTCCAACTCCTTTTTCAGTTGCTGGATCTTCAATTCACTGAACTTTGCCATGTCCAAGTTGTATTCCCAATCTTCGGAATTTATTCAACAATTCCTCTTCTGACACCAATTGTAACGTATTTCCTGCAAATCCTCTTATTTGCCCTTTTGCTAGGTTCGTATCGCTAAACTGTTGAATAAATAACTCCAATATTGAATAATGGAAAAATGGCCTTTATTAAAATAATTCACAATAACACTCAAATTGTGCAACGAATAGCTTAATAACCAAACTGATAGCTTAAAGGAAACTGACTTTCAAAATAATAGTGCTATTATCGCTAGATATCGTCTTAGTCGTAACTGCTTGACAATTCAAATCAAACTGAATTCCAGCGCCTCTAGAATTGTCGTCTTTTATACTTTTGATTTCAACCTTCACATCTTCTAGAATCTACTAGTCCAGCAGCTCTCAAACTTCTCAGCTGTAACTACAATTGCACAATTTTATACATCTTCTAGGCGCTTCCAGAATCTACTAGTCCAGTAGCTCTCAAACTTCTCAGCTGTAACTACAATTGCACAATTTTATAGTTTTTCTCATTGCATACTTATAGGAGTATCTCAGATATATGCATGTGTTAGTGCAATGACTCTCCGCTGCTCGTATACGTACATGGTACATATATGTAGACGCAGTTATTGTTTCGTTTAAGCGCCAAATACACGACACGAACATTTCCGCGAACATTCCGCAATCTTGTTCGCAGCTTTGGCCATACACCATACGAACTTTTGGCCGAACATTAGTTCTCTTTCAGACAGCGATGAATACGAACAACAATTGTGCTGCAGCAATATTGCTCGCTGTGGCAATTAAGCGTAAAAAAAGAGAGAAGGTTGATTCTATTACAATAATCTTTGCTTTTTACTTGCCACAATGATGGCAAAGATTTATACATTTCAATAAATTCACTCAGAAATTTTTTATTGTCCATTTTACTTTTCCGCGCACGTCTGTTCCGTTCAGAAATTACTACGATTATGAGCTATTTCGCCATACACGCACGAACAGTTCGCGCAAATGTTCGCCAAAAATTAAAATATTTTGATTTTTGGCGAACATTTGCGCGAACTGGCAAACACCACCATACACGACAGAAAAGGTCGCAGAAACATGACATAACGGGAATGTTCGCGGAAATGTTCGTGTCGTGTATTTGGCGCTTTATGTAGATACATAATGATTGAATTATTGATGTGCATTCACGTCACTGCTTAGCATCGGCTTAGAGACGGCAGCACTCCTTACTTTTGCTAATATTCGTAACAATACAAATAGAAAAAAGTTCCAAAACGAAGTGAAAAAGGGTTAAAAAGCATTTTCCTTTCACGTAAGCTTATTAATCTCAAATGGGCAAACAAATATTTTTCTGTGATTATGCACTAAACGTATTTCAAAATGGACCTGAAAACGTTGCCATGTACCCAGTCCTAGCAAGCAGTATACAGTCTGGAGAGGACATTCCTAATTCAGAAAAAACCATCCTAAAAGAAAATGTTGACAGATAGGTTCTGATTTTGCAAAACTATATGCGAATGCGGGCATAAATCCACGCCGTTCTTTACGATAGGAACCATCAACGCAAAAATTCACGTGAAAGAGCGTCTTCAAAAACGTCGTCTGCCATTTCTGCGTCGTTATATTGGTCCGTACTTGACTAGTACATTATGCTTGCGTCACCCAAAAGTGGTTAGAAGATACCAATGTACAAGATGCTAGAAATATCTTAGTCCACAACAAAACTTTTGAAAATAGAGAAATCAACAAAAACGGTGTGGATAAAACCGTTGTAACTATAAAACTTGATGACGGGTTATGCCAGAAAAGTTCGGTGTTACGGATAGCAACGAATAAATTGATTAAATTTTGTTCAATGGTTTAAATGTGCATATCAATGCTAATAAAAGAGTACGAAGTAACTGTTAGCACTTTATGAGTACTCTTTAATTTGCAGAATTTTTTGTACCAGTCCTTAGTTTTATAAGATTTAGTGTTTTTCTTAATGATCTTATAGCGTTTTCTTTTTTGATAAATTGTTGCCTAAGTAAATGGTAAAGCCTTAATAGAGTTACTCCTATTTTCACAATCGCGCTGTCAATGATAATAAAAATTCATTAGCAATTATTTCCTTTATTTCAATTTTCTTCGCAAAAAATTTGTGAAGTTACGAAAATAAATTGTCAAGATCAGCTGGTTTAGCAGAGTTGCACAGCCACACCACCATTTTATGCAGGGTAAAAGTGTAACGCTTTGCGTTGCGAGGAGGCAACAATTTTCACAAAAGAACGAAATACCCCGTAAAGGCGTTACCTACTTTTTAGAAAAGAACAAAATACAGTGAAATTCCTTATAACCGGACACTCACCGTCGCAGTGTTTTTGTTCGGCTATGGGAGATGTCCGCTTATAAGGGATGAAGTCACAAAATATATACCACATATATAAATTGTATTGTACATAGTTTATTTAAGAAATTTTTGGAAGTAAAAAATATTTGCTACATAAAAATACATATACATACATATATCGATTAAGTACATTGTACAAGTCTTTACATTTCAATACTAGTTTGATTGAAAAAAATGGGTAATGCTCAAACATTGATTGCTTTAATTTAAAATGTTCATTTTCAAAGTGATTCTCGATATTTTTAGTGTGCTGAAAAGCTACATAGTCATTTTTTGCAAATTATTTCAAGCGCGCAACAAGTTTTAAAGCCTCATCATATGATGTTATAAGCTCACTTATTTCTTCTGAAAATTCATCCTCAGAATCACTTATGTCCATAGTATCATCTTGTTCGTCAAATTGAATTTCTATATTGTTGTCCTCAGTGAAAACATTTTGATCCTTTTGGAGAAAACCTTCCAAATCATTTGCCAAATATAGTCCTAGGAAGATCCTCATAAGTTTCCAAAAATCCTGCTTTTCGGAAGCAATTTCGGACGGTTGTGGCTTCCACTTTATCCCAAGATGCCTTGATGAAATACACAGCTTCTAGTACATTAATCGATTTTGAGAACTCTGAAGCTGAAATTTGATTGTCAATTTTAGATAGCAACTGTTTTAAACTAAGCTTCTATACAAAGTTTCAAAATTTCGGTTTATACCTTGATCAAAGGGTTGGCTAACTGCCGTTGTATTTGGCGGCAAGAAAATAATTTTTATGTTGGTTAAGTTTAATTCCTTTGGATGAGAAGCCGCGTTATCTAAAACCAAGATAATTTTTTGATTCTGGGCTGTCATTCTTCGATTGAACTGCTACAGCCATTCACTCATTACTTCTCGAGTCATCCATGCTTTTTTATTAGACTTCCAATCCACTGGCAGTTTAGCGATTGGAACATGTTTAAAAGATCAAGGACGGGCTGCTTCACCTGTAACCAAAAGCAGCTCCTTATCTCCAGCCATGTTAGCACAGAACAAAATTGTGAGTCTTTCCTTTGATAGTTTACCGTCAACGCATTTTTCGGATTTAAGAACGAAGGTTTTGTCAGGTAAGGCACGAAAGAAAAGTCCACTTTCGTCTGCGTTGTAAATGTCTTGAGACTTCTAACCGGTTAACAGAGATGGCAGTTTTGTCCTAAACTGTTCGGCACCATCCTGGTTTATATCTGCAACTTCGCCAGATACGCATTTGAAAGCAACATTATTCCTTATTCGCCATTTCTTTAACCATCCATCTGAAGCATTAAAATTAGGTACACCCAGTTTGCCTGCAATTTCCATTGCTTTTGCTTTCAAAATGGGACCAGAAATCGGAATGTTTTGACTTCTACCCTTAGCGAACCAATTAAAACACATCTTGTCTATTTCAGAGCCGCCTTCTTTAAGAAAACTTCGCTTTTGATGAACATTAACAGCTCCGACACATAAGCAGTTTTTCATATAGATGAGTTTAACACACGCTTATGCATTATGAGTAGATTGCATGTATTTTTATGAAGAATGGTAGAATGAGCGACACTAGCGCCATCTGATATTGAAAAGTAGCCAACTCCCCAATTTTGTTCCAAGCAAATCATAAGAAGAAGATTTTGACATTTGCTTTGGCTAAGGGTGTTGGCACACTATGCAAGTGAAATTATTTTTCCCGCTGGTGAAATTTCTAACATATTTCACAATTAAAAACTGCAATATAACAATCGAATACAACACAAAATATGTTAGCAAGTATATTTCTTGTATAGGGAGAATGTTCACAACAGTGCTTAGCGAAATTTTGTATGTAAATGGGCAAGGCGTAATAAACTTCAATTGCCAAGTCTGAAGTTCCTTCATATTTACAAATGCAACATCTTGGTTGATTGTGGCGATGTTATTGGAATGCACAAGCTTGTGTTAAACGCATCTATATGAAAAATGTCATTGTGTACATGCATGCGATTTGCAGGGCATTCGCATGCAACTGAATGGAAGATTACCCTTAATTTGAAACGCACGGCTTGATTGCGTGCATATATGTTAAAAGGAGAATCACCTATTTCATTTTTATAATGAACAACAAAGTTTGCTTGTAATATTTTTGAATTTTGTCCGTTTATGAGAAAAATTTTTATGAAAATGGTTTGAAATCCGGTTATTAGGATGATATTTGTATGAAAAAATGAATGAAAAATCTGTGTGCCCAAAATTTGTCCGGTTATTGGAGCTGTCCGGTTATAAGGACTGTCCGTAATGGGGAATTTCACTGTATATTTACAACCCTTGTGTGGCATACAAAAAGCGTAACACTTTTTCCAGAAAAGAAAACGCTATTAGTGTTCCTCTTTTTCAGAAAAATTTGCATATCATATTACATATGATCGATCCTGGTGAGTTTTTTTTTTAGAAGAAACTGTTACGAATTTGTAACTGTTAATATGGGATGAAGTATAATGGAAATTCTCTTATCTGAGCAATTGGCTGAAAGGTGGATATGAAACGGTGTTCCGTGATTAATGGAACTTCAAAATATATCCACTTACCAAATTTCTTCAAGATATTTCGAAATGATGAAATGCTAGTTTTCGTTCAAACAGACAGAGAGGTCGACTTCGCTTAATAGGCTCTGATTATTTTAGTATACACTTGTTGGCGGGTCTATCTATTTTTATTCTGGTACTTACAACTGTTGTGGGCACTATTAAATAGCAAAAAATTGTTTTGTATTTGTATTTTTCACTTTTGATCGGGTCAGCTAGTGAACTCCTGTATTTACCTTGTTTCGAATTCATGTGGAAAAAATATTATTAATGAAAAGTTAATAAAAAAATAAAACAAATATTTCATTTACAAACAAATTTTTAATTAAACCAATTGATAAAGTAAAACCTGCCCGCCTGCCAGGTAGTCGGCAAACCACACAACTCAGCAACCCAATCCAGCTACTGTGGCCAAACAGCATGACCAAAACCAAAATATGTGTTTACTATCAACCGCTATTTGGACAACCAGTTTTGGCCAGACAACATTTCACTTGATTTTGACGGGCCTTTGCGCGTTGTGAATATAATTTAGATTTCGGTGTCAAAATGTAAACAAAAACAAAATTGTGCAAAAAGAGACAAACACTAAATTGGTTTTTTTCCTCTAAAAATACGAAACACGCCACATTCAACAGCTAACTAATGCGAGCTAGAAAAAAATCGCTTCACATATTCAAACATTGAAAAAGAGTTTTTAATCGTCAAATTGATATCCAAAATCAAGAAATTTTAATGAAACGAAAAAAAATAGAATAAAATAATAACTAAAATGAAACAAGTAAGGAAGGCTAAGTTCGGGTGTAACCGAACATTACATACTCAGCTGAGAGCTTTGGAGACAACATAAGGGAAAATCACCATGTAGGAAAATGAACCTAGGGTAACCCTGGAATGTGTTTGTATGACCTAGGTATCAAATGGAAGGTATTAAAGAGTATTTTAAAAGGGAGTGGGCCATAGTTCTTATAGGTGGACGAGATAACGCCATAAAGGTGGACCCGTGGTGACTCTAGAATGCGTTTGTACGATATGGGTATCAAATGAAAGGTGTTAATGATTATTTAAAAGGGAGTAGGCCTTAGTTCTATAGTTGGACGCCTTTTCGAGATATCGCCATAAAGGTGTACCAGGGGTGACTCTATAAGGTGTTTGTACGATATGGGTACCAAATTAAAGGTATTAATGAGAGTTTTAAAAGGGAGTGTATATGTGAAGGCGTTTTCGAGATATCGACCTAAGTGTGGACCAGGGTGACCCAGAACATCATCTGTCGGGTACCGCTAATCTATTTGTATATGTAATACCACGAACAGTATTCCTGCCAAGATTCCAAGGGCTTTTGATTTCGCCCTGCAGGACTTTTTCGTTTTATTCTACTTAATATGGGAGGTGTCACACCCATTTTACAAAGTTGTGTTGTTACTGGAGTTGAATCCTGACATAATTTATTTATATACTGTAAAGATATAAAATTTTTTGTTGAAATTTGACTTTTAAAAATCTTGTTTTATAAAAGTGGGTGTGTTCTTCATCCGATTTTGTTAATTTTCATTTAGCTCATATATAGTAATAGTAGTGTGATTCGCTACTTGAGCTCTAATGTACCTCTAGACTCATTGTTTATTGGGTTTGACTATTTGGCGTGTATCTGATTTTGGCCGACTTTTTCAGTGCTGTTCTACTCTACTGCCACATTTTTATTCTGCTACATATTCTATGGACAACATTTCCATTTAAAGTACCTGATTTTGCGTTTGCTTGATTGTTTATTTTGCTTTAGTGGCTATCCAAAACTGTTTTGCTTTTTTTAGTTGTTCGATATATAGCTGGTTTGCCAATTTTGGGGCACAAGCGTTCTAACGACCAAAAGCTTAGTTGAGTTGATATGGCACATGTACAATGGTTCACTGAAAATAACCAAAAATGTACTAAGCAAAACTGGTTTATTGGATATGCTTTGAATGCGTAATGGATAAAAATGCAGAAATTGTTGGGTATTATAAAGAAAAGTTTTATTTAACTTTGCATTCAAAAACATTTGTTCATTCCAAAAATAAAAAAGTAAAAAAATAACATAAACCCGACTTACGAAATCTCAAAAAAACATAATCAAGTACGACAGCAGTGCTTTGGGTCTCTGTTTCTGTGTATATCGGTATAAAATTTGATAGTAACTATGTATAGTTTTAGTCAAACCGACTATTTCTGTTTACAATCTGGTTTCGGTTACGACTTCGTTCCAATGTTCCTATAATAAAACCATATTGAACCGGCCTGTGTGTTTGGACTTTGGTTAAAGGGTTTCGATAAGCAAACACCTGTTGGAAAGGGCAACACTTCGATTTTGTCTATATACTCTGATTTATATCCGGTTTTAGAGTCGTTTCCGTTTTCAATCTCTATCTCATCTTTAGTGCGGACTTCGGGTTTCGTTCTTTATATATTTTGGTTGTCGTTCTGGTCAAAGTGGTCGGGTTATGCTTCGTTTACAGGTTCGACTTTAATTTGATTTCGGTTATAGATTTTTGTTATGGTTTATTTCCGGTTGGAATTTTGACGCCGAATCCAATTAATTCCGCTTACCTCTGTGGTACAGGTTACCCTTATGGTTTTGGGGTAGGTACCACTTTCGGTTTTGGCTTCGAATTTGGTTACAGGTCCGTTTTCAGATCAGACTACAGTTTCGACTGCGATTTCACTTCGGTTGCGACTCAGTTTCGATGCAATTTAGGTTTTGTTTTCGGTTAAGTACTGTTTCTCGGCTTCATTTTTATTTTCGCCGCCGATTTAGTTCCGTTTTAGCATTCTGTTTCATCTTCGCTTCGAACTTCGTTTTAAATAAAATTTCATATCTAACATTCTGTTTCGGCTTCCTTTCCCGTCTCGCTTCCCATTCAGCTCCGGCAAATCATTCTGTTTCATCTCCGTTTTCAGTTGCGTTCCCATTCAGTCCCGGTTAAGCACTCTCTGTCGCCTCCGTTTGCAGTTTCGTATCCCATTCAGTTACAGTTTAGCATCTTGTTACGACTCCGTTTCCTGTTACGCTTCGTACTCAGTTCTGGTTTATTATTATGTTTCCTCTACGCTTCCAGTTTGCCTTCCCATTCAGTTTCGATTTGTAACTCTGTTTCGACTCCCTTTCAAGTTTCGCTTCCGATTCAGGTCCGGTTTTTGTTCTGGTGTATCACTATGTTCCCGGAATGTGAAGTTCAATATTATCGGGTCCAACAATACACATTCCCTACCAAAAGTCATAAGTATAGGTATTTTTTTTGAAGGTTTCAGTTTAAACCAAAGCTCAGCTTAACTTAGCCACAGTTTGGCCTTGCTACATACGCCATTCCACAAACAATTTTACTGAAACCTAGTTTATATTTTAAGAGTTCACTCAAAAGCTGTTCTTGTTTATTGAAAAACGAGCCGTGCCCGTGCGCATCTTGCGGAACAAATATAAAAGTCTCATATCAAATATCAACTGAAATCAGAAACATCTATAAACTTCCATGCGCTTGCGCTGCCATTTGGGGAATGTTAGCAACTGCCGGTAATGCAGTGTTAGTTCTAATCAAATATTCACAAATAGATTTCTTTGTGTGCTCACAATCGTTTATTTTTTAGAAATTATTTTAATTATTATATTAATTTTTTGTCTTCAAGACCAAGTTTATTATTTTTGTAAAATGTATATTTTTACAAGTTATATTATATTAAGTTATTATACATAGAAAAACTTGCAAAGTGCATTGATGGCCTGATTGGCTAAACGTCAAGCCTTCAATGTGTGGATCGCTGATGATAAACCGTCATGGGTTTTGAAATAGTCGGCTATACGGTCTATGAACTTTGTTTTTTCTAATTTACTCGTCTTCTATGTATAATAACTTAATATAATATAACTTGTAAAAATATACATTTTACAAAACTAATAAACTTGGTCTTGAAGACAACAAATTAATACAATAATTAATTATTTACAGACCAGTAAAACCAAACATGAAATTATATTAATAAAATATAGCTAAACAAAAGCACTACGACTAATAATGCCCAAAGCTCGCTAATAGCACGAATCCCCATCTATTCAACCAAAACTTTATTTATAGATTTGGACCCCAAATAAGAGCGAAAAAGGGACCTGTACATAAAAACAACAATTAGAAATAATATATAAGATTATTTAAAGTTCAATGGTTCCCAATCCTCTGGACTTACTTATAAGACTCCATTTGTTTGAACATTTCATGATATGCAGATTAGATTCGCAATCAAAAGCCTACTCATATATTTTTCTTAGTAAGTGTAAAATGTAAAGAAAGTGCGTAATCATAAATCACAAATGTCACACACAAAAACAATATCCCCATCAAACTCAGCCACTCTGACTTAAGTTGTAACACTTCTTGACGTATTGACGCATAAAGAAGCGCATTTTTTGCAACAATCACAGCTCAGGTTGCATGTAAAATAACAAAAACCAGTGTCAACTAGAAACATGTCAATCGTGTATGAAAGTAAAAAAAAAAAACAAGAACCAAGCTGAGAATACTCAGTCACATTCCTATTAACTGCTTCATATGGCAAAAATGCACAAATTGAGCGTAACACTGGTATTTATACAGAAAAGTAGAATTGTAATAGCAAAACAAATTTTTCTAGCTTTTGTTCATTTTATTTGTTTTAGTTTATTTATTTCTGATTTTTTTATAACCAACTGTGGTATTTAGTACCAATGTACTTTTCAAAAAATTTATTTTCTGTAAAAATTTCTATGGGCTGTTTTCAGAAAGTTCTACCAAAATCAGAGATTAAGTTTAACGGTTAACCAGAAAAAGCAATTCGGTTTATCACATATAACAACAGATTTCCAAACTCATTAATGGATTTCTCAGTAAGATGTGTTTATATTTGATATATGTGTTTATATTTGATTGATTTTTATTTTTAAATGTTTTCTCACTATCACTGAGATCTTTAAGTGTGATTTATAATAGCCTTAAGTTTTTTTAAAACCGTTATTTTGAATCCAAAATAGGTTTAGGGAATGGCAAATCTCTCGTCTGCTCTATAAGAATTTACATAATGTAAATTTTGCATAATACGATTCCTCAATATTAAGGCCAGAAAAATAATACTACGTCCAAATTGTACATTTTCGGGGTTATGCAGGGACTAGTTCCCGGATTATTTTGTGATAATCTCTAGAATATATGGGGATAATTTTGGGAACATTTCAAGACTATTTTATAGTAACGTTGGGATCATTCTGGGGACTTTTTCGAGATCATTTTGTAAATGTGTTAATGAACATTTTGAAATTATGTCAGGACTATTTCTGGTCTATTATCATCATTCCGGGATCATTCCGGGTTCATTTAGAGATTATTTCCGTATTATACTAGTTATAATTTCGTTAATATTTTGAAATGATATTGACAGCATTAGGAGAAAATCATTTATCAATCCAAAAATATTCTCGCTTTCAACATCGATTTGTTATCGGAGTGTCGTTTTAAAAAGTATCGATTTGTTATCGAAAATTTATTTCAAAAATATCAATTTGATATCGGAAGCTTATTAATTCAAAAAAAAAATTATCGATTTTTGACAACAAATCTATAAATTTGCGATAACAAATCAATAACTCGTCCACTTCTTCGAAAACACGCCGATAATAAATGAATATCAAACCGATAACTTGTCGATAACGGTTGTTGTCGATAATAAACCGTCAATACCTTTGCAACAAATCGATAATACGCCGCCTGGTGCGGCTTTGGTTTCTCATCTTTCCCGTCCTCTCCCCTATTTTGATTTTTCTTGCCTCTCTTTTGTCTCTCCTTAATTATGGCATTTTTTATCAAATCTCGTCAATGAAATTCTTTTTTTTTACTTTCTATATTCAAGAATAAAAACTTCCACAAGTTTTGCAACTGAAATTATTCAAACCAACCTAAAAAACGGATTCGAAAATATTCGAAAATTTCTCGATCTTTTTATTTGGAGATCTCTGAAATTTCCTGAGTATACGATTGAGAATTTTATTGAAATACTGATCTTAAATTTAAAACATATAGACATGATATCGGGGGTTTTGAAAGAAATATTGTGATTTATTTCTTTAGCGTGAAAATAGGAGCACAAGAGAAATGTTAACGTTTGGTGATTCACGCATAATACACATAGAATATTGAATTTTCATTGATTTTAATAAATATTTAAATTTATTTGTTTGTTTTCCTTTCGAAATGTCACTTTTTCCTTAAGAAAGTAAATAAATAAATAAATGTAAGGCGCGATAACCTCCGAAGAGATTTTAGGCCGAGCTTCTCTTCCAATTTGCGTTGTGATCCTTTTTAATTTTTCCCTACAAATTGGCGGGACGGGACCTACATGTTTTACGCCGACTCCGAACGGCATCTGCGAGGCAGATGAGTTTTCAGTGAGAGCTTTTCATGGCAGAAATACACTCGGAGTGCTTGCGAAACACTGCCGAGGGGCGACCCTGCTTAGACAAATTGTCTTCTAATTGAAAAACCTTATTTCTAAAATTTTGATGTTGCTTTGGCCGGGGTGTGGACCCAGGGCATTCGGTGTGGTAGGCGGAACACGCTACCATCACACCACATTCAAATATTTCTTAGCGAAACCAGTGCTGCCGGGTGAATTTGTTCCTAAACAACTTCAGAAAATAGCTAAGATTCTCAAGAATTTAGTTTTTCGCAATAAACAAAAATAATAGTTAAATAACAATTAATATTTACCGGTGTTAAGCTCATCAATTCTAAAAAAATTTTAGTAAAATTGAACACACCATTAAACATACAAACATTTAGAAAATAGTAGTAGACATTTCTTTAGATCTGCGTACTGCAAAAAACGAAACAGACGAAATTTTTTAAGCATTTCTTGAGCGTCATTTTATATCATATATGTAATACTCCTATATTGCTAATAGAAAATGCTGCCAATGTGTTTTGAAATCGAAATCAAAACAAGACAGCCTATAAAATGTTTGTGATTGTAGCAGCATAAGTGTGACAAGAAAAAATTTAAATTTAGGTACATTCGATTATTGAATACAAAAACAAAAACGTTCAAACAGTAATATATCGGCACTCTGATGTTTGGGAATGTACCTAGCCTTTTGTAGCAATATAGGAGTATTACATATATGTTTTATATGGATTTTTTTGTTTTCTAAAGAACTGCATACGGTCCTATAGATAGATGAAACAAATCCTGAGTTGGGGCATTTTTGACAAATATTTTGAGGGCGTTATCGGAATATGGTGATATTTCATTTAGCAGTCGACATGACCTCATAAAAAAAAAAAACAAAAATTGCTGATTTTCCAAGGCCCACTTGCAGAATGACAAGTTGTTTTTTTAGCACAGATTAATTAAAAAAATTTCCCAAAAATGTATGAATTTAACCCCTCATGTCAGGTTAACTATGAGTTAAAAAGATAACTGGACATTCTGCAATAGGGCCTAAGAACTTAAAATTCAGTGTTTGACTTTCACATAAGAGCTTATCATAAGTTTGCTCTTGCAACACAGGGAAAGCTGTTTACAGTTGAACCATTCGTGGAATTGTTCCGAATAAACCATTAATTTGGAATATTCGGAGCACGTTCGTTTGATACTACCTCGCGCAGTCCAAATATTCCAAATATCTAAAAAAATAACCACAATTTCATAAAATGTAATAATAAGTATAAATAGCGATGAATGTTTCGAACATACGGAATGAATAAGTTAACACGTTCAATGTGTACATTTCATTATGGCATATCCATTATTTAGTAATGGCATTTTTACATGAATCGATTCGCTAGTGAAGTTTTTGACGTTGAACCCTATTTTTAAGTTGGTGTAGGTTTCGTGTGTGGTTTAGGTGTGCACGATTCCTTGGTGTCCGTAGTTTTCATAAAATTATCTTTGTTCAGCCACACTAGTATATCATGGCATAGTTAATAAATTCACCCTAAAATTAAAAGAATTGTACTAAGGAATTATGCGGATGAGTACTTATTGGGTATTTGTAAGTTGCTCCCTATTTCTACTACTAATATATTTCGAATAATTGTAAAGAAACAACACAGTTAACGGACGTCAATTCGAATTGGGAGCAAAATAGCGGCAATTGTTTATGTAAAAATAAGCTTTCATGGTTTTAATGATTATATACATCTAATAACATACACTGAAAGAAAAAGACTGGTAAAATCAACCGAAATACGGGTCAATTCAACCGAAATTTCTGTAAATTTGTATCCATCGCAACAAGATTGACATAACATTTTAAATAGAGAACTTATAAGTTATAGAAAAGTAAAGAATCAAATCGCACGAAGGTAATTCACCACTGGCGTAACTTTACATGTAATTCGGCAAGTTTAATTTTCGTAACACTTTAAGTTGAAACGATTCCAAAAGAGCTCAAACTTTTATGTTGTCGGAAACATCAACACTAAAAAATGATGTTTTTATCCTCAGCGTGCTTTGCACACAGAGTATATTAACTGTGATTGGATAACGGTTGGTTGTACAGGTATAAAGGAATCGAGATAGATATAGACTTCCATATATCAAAATCATCAGTATCGAAAAAAATTTGATTGAGCCATGTCCGTCCGTTAGCACGATAACTTGAGTAAATATTGAGATATCTTCACCAAATTTGGTACACTAGCCTATCTGGACCCAGAATAGATTGGTATTGAAAATGAGCGAAAGCGGATGATAACCACGCCCACTTTTTATATATATAAAATTTTGGAAAACACAAAAAACCTGACAATTTAGTAAATAATACACTTATAATGTTGAAATTTGACATGTGGGCTGATGTTGACACTCTTGATAAAAATTTGGAAATTTTTTAAAAAAGGCGTGGCACCTCTCACTTGTGATAAAATCAGTTTTACAAATATTATTAATCATAAATCAAAAATCGTTAAACCTATCCTAACAAAATTCGGCAGAGAGGTTGCCTTTACTATAAAGAATGCTTTGAAGAAAAATTAACGAAATCGGTTAAGGACCACGCCCACTTTTATATAAAAGATTTTTAAAAGGGTCGTGGACGAATAAGATAAGCTATATCTTTGCAAAAAAGAGCTTTATATCAATGGTATTTTATTTCCCAAGTGGATTTATAACAATTAATAGGAGAAAATTCAAATTAAAAAAATGGGCGTAGCACCGCCACTGTTTATGATATTTCACTTATCAAGTTTTATTGTGAGGAAATGGGGAGACATTTTTTTAAACGGGCGGTGCCACGTGTTATGTAGAAAAGAAATTTATCTGAAATGAAGTATACAATTGAAGCTCACGAGTATATAATGTTCGGTTACACCCGAACTTGCCTGCAAAAATCGCGAGTACTCCATGTATGCATGTAGGGAGTACTCGCTATGGACCAACCGAGTGCTCCAAAATTAACCACAATTCATACAAAAAATATAGTCCAATTAACATTGCGATGTCCTAGGACTGGACCGTATAATCCAGCTCCGCATTACATCAGAGTAATCCATGGAGTACCCACAGTCCAATAAACATCGTGTAGTGATTACAATCGTTAAAAACGATCAATGATCGGCTTACAATATGTTCGTGTAGAAACATGAGTTGGTCCATTGTATAATGGTAAGTACTCCAGTGGACCACATGATCCAACGATTTTTGCAGGGTTAGACACCTTTACTTGTTTATTATCTTATTGGATTCGTTCGCGTGAGTGAAAATTCGTAAAAACTTGAACAAAATGTTACTAGCTTTGGAAAAATCCTGTTAGTTCAAACAAAACTTTTGCAACAAGATAGCGCAATTTTGCATTTCGCTTGGAGGAGAAGTTGCAAAATTGTACCCGATAAATAGGTGTCCCGGTATCTCATAATTTTTTGCACAGTAAATTCAAAAAAGGGTTTTTCGTTTTGTATTGATAACTGAAAAACTAGTTTTTTTTTGTTTTCCCATTTTGTGTGTTTTTTCGATTTGGTGGTTTCCTTATTTATCCATCGTCATAAGTACAAAGTAGAGAGCGCAGTGAGCGTAAAATTCCCTTTGAAATTTGCTCATGTATTGATTGTTGATCGCTGTTGAAATGACCAGTGAGATCAGTTGTGTTAACAGAAAAATCAGTTAGATTGATTAGGAATCTGTCAATTTTACAGAATTTTGTTAACTTAAGAGCGACAATTCTCTTCTGTTGAAATGACTAAACTAATTTGTTCGCTTGAAAAAGAACTCGGTCGAATTAACCATAATTCGATCAATTTCACCGAATCTCCGTTAAGTCAAGAACAGCAGAACCGATTTGTTGATTTTACTAGCACTATTTCTTTCAGTGTATAAAATTAAAAACTTTGAGATTTTAAAAATTTAAATTAAACTTTCTAAACTTTGATAACGAATTTTAGAAAATATTTTAATCAGTCCACTTGGTATATACAATTCAGTGTCACCCGAACTTAGGCTCCCTTGTATGTGTTTGCTGCACTATAAAATGCACCAAGCTTCACTTGTAGCGAAATTGTGTCAGCAGTAAAAAACAAAACAACTAAGGCGAGCGACACTATGATGTTAAGCCGTCGAATAGTAGTGTGATTACATGGCAGTATTCTTTTATTTCCGAGTCGCAAAAAAAAGTAAAGTATACATTTATAAATAACCTGGGACTTTTAGTCTCCACCAATATTTACAATATTCTGCACCGCCACAACCCCCTCTTTAAAAGAGACGAGAGCGTAAAAGCCATTTAAATAATAATTTCAGAAACGATTAAGTTCAATAAATTAGGTTTACTCAAGGCAGCTTTACTGGTTAGTATGAATTTCAAGTATTACACCTAATATTTTATGTAACTCGCTGACAGAAAATTGCGCCTCGTATAGTAGTATGTAATACATATGAATACTGTTAATATAAATATCTAAAACTTTTTCTTGTCAACTCTTTAAGTATTTAAGGCTGTAAAATGTAGAAAATATTGAGCCAAAGAAGTCAACGGCTTTCAACTTGTAATACTTAAGCACTACAGCAAATAACATGCCACATTACGCGCACCTTGTCTCAACTATGTTTAACTAAGCCGTGTTTAAGATGTAACAAGAAAAGCAGAATTGTCGAAACAAAGTATATAAATCACTTTGTGCTTTCCGAACAAACATTGCACGAATATTTCTCAAATCTTGCAGAAAATCATAGAACATAAGCCTATGTGAGGTCTTTATTGACCATCCAGTTCAATCAAACCTAATTGTTATCTAAAATAGCATCAACGAAGAACAGACAATTTCTCGACACGAGAATTTTCATTAAAGCTAAAAAAAATCACATTTTTGTTAAGAATGTTAAGATACTCCGCTTGAGGAGGCCTCGAGAAGCGATGTATCCGATTGGGAAGCATGCTATGCCTTAAGTTAACCTCTAGTTGAACTCAATCGTCAAATTTTCATAATTTTACTGTTGCGTATTCAAGTACGGCACAAAACAATGTTGTGATGGAAGTTTATATTAGTAACGTTTCAATGACGCGTGAACCAGATACGGATAGAAATTTAAGATGCAAATGCAACAACAACGTTGTGATCCTGATATTTATCTGGTTCAATTTCTGAGCCGTATAGCAGTTCTGTTCGTTTTGTTTTCTGTAGTAGATTTTTTGACAGTTAACCACTTTTGAGTTGGTAGCACTGAAATAAATATGTGTACTTATGTGTATACATAAAAGATTTCGCCATATTACAAGCAAAAACACGGAAATAGTAAACAACTTGAACAAAATGTAAGGCAAATAGTATGTTTCCGTGCGAAACTATTTAAATGTTAATAATTCTATCAGTATCTTAAATTTTGTGTACGTTTCTTCTTCTTTTTTTTCAACAAAACAGATGTTTTATATTAATGCTGCCAACTCTCATAAAGTTTATCCAGATTATTCCAATGGGACTTGATCGTAACCCAGTGCTCGATAACTCAATGGAACGCTCCTATTATTATTACTCTCACTCTCCTCTCCGTCTCCAGCTAGCTAAGTGAGGTTTAGTTGAGAGGGTGCGCGTGGAAGTTTTCCATACTTCTACTCGCATCCATTTATGTTCGTTGTGAATTCCCACGGGGAGTACTTGGTAGGAGTACAATTTTAAATTGATCTATATCGAACCCTTTAGTTATCCTGCTCATGCTTTAACAGCAGCGAAAGATCCACTATCGAAAAAACGTGCCCCCAAAAAGCTGGGTATTTTTGTCTGTGGTCTTCGAAAACGGCAGAAAAATTATGAACTGACTAATCGTTGTTCTCGTCCTAACAGTTTCTGTAAAGAGAGTTTGTTGGTAAGTTAAGGAAATTCAATCTGTTTCTATTCAAACATGACCATAGAGACCTTGACACCGCGCAATCGTCCCGATTGCTCCAAGGCAGCTCGTTACCCTAACAGTGCATTCTTAAATTTTCCTTACTTGGTTTCCCAATGCTGGCCTCACAGAGTTGTCCATTTAGTTTATGTTCACTTCGGAGCCTTTCCTGGCCAGCTAGGATCGACACTTTCGTACATTGTCCGATTTAACCCAACTGAAATCTTAAGTCGTTAAAGCAGTTTTGCTCAACATAGATCGTTATGTTTGTCGAGTTGCACCATTCCGGAGCTTCCTGGATATTCAAAATGTTGCAACTTTTTTTGAACTGGACATCGAATTGCTACAGAGTTCTGTTTCCATTAGCTCGCTCGATCGTTGGAAGAAATTGTGTTGTTAGTGTAGAAATGAGGAAAACTGAATTAAGCATGAAAATAAATACCAACAGGATGGCCTAGTGGTTAAAGGCTACTGCAGTTTCACCATGTGATTCACGGTTCGAATCCCGGTGAAACCTTTGATAACATTACAAAATTGCCTGATGATGATTACGTTGGCGGTTTTCGAAATGGGTCCATCGCAATATGCCAGTAAATGTTTCTTTCTTTTCAGTTTCTCTTAGAAAACATAATAATTGAAATTCAATTATTATAAGCCGGTGTTAAGCTCATGAATTCTTAAAATATAAGCCTGTGAGCATTTTTAAAGTCGAGAAAGCCAGCCAGAGTGTACTCCTTGAACTTCAAAGAATTCTCTATAACGCAAAAGACTTCACGAGGGTTGCTTTTCGTCGATTTTCCCTTCCGGTATGTGTTGTGAGGTGTGTCCATTGTTTTAAGTATAAAGGAAAAAATAACTTCGGCCTGTAGTTTTAAGTTACAGAGATGTTTAATTTGCGAGCTCCACTCCTAAAATTGCTATTTATTTTTGTTTGAGTGGCCCGATCAGAAGTAAAATATTTCTCTGCATGAACAATCATCGTTTTAGAGCGCGCGAATATGTGTTTGATCAGATAAATCAGATGGAAGGCTCATTTGAAGTTTTCTCTCGAATAATCCAGGAATCTTCGAAATAAGGTAGAAAAGGACTGGACGTTAGTGCTTCTAAGCGAGATGCGCTAATGCGGATAAACGCCAATTAAAACAAAGTAGAATAAAAGAAAAAGAAGAAAAAATGTATAACTATGACATTATCGTATCTTCCGCATAATAACTTTGCTGATTGTGCACCAATTTGACACTCACTTGACTTCAATTAATTAATACAAATTAAGTGATGTGACCACGATGATCTAAACGAATTTATGCGCAAAAAGTATAAAGAAAATTGATTTTTAATTAATGCTCAGAATCATCTTAACTGGTTATTCACAGAAGTTTTGGACGGTTCGGAACCCCAGCTGCTGTAGATTTTCAGATAAACCAATATTCAGATCGAATTGTTTTATTGCAAATACAGAGCTTTAACCTTGACTATTAATCTCAATATTCTCCAATTTCCCACGTTGCTGCTCATATCAAATCATTTGCGCAACAACATAATCGCAATTTTATGAGGTCAAATAAATTATACATATATATGTACATATTTAACATTTGATATGCGCGCCTTGTCATGCGATTTATAACGTACACATTCATAATATATTATTAATTTAACATAATAGTGTCATTTTGCGGCGTTACTGAATCCAGCGATTTCGCTTGCGAATACCGGCAAGTAGATACATAAAAGCATTTATCTATCTGTACATTATTCGGCGAAATAAAAAATTCTGTAAGTGATGTTTGCGTTGTCGCATATCTCATACAGACATATGTATGTACATATGTAAATACTTGAGACTTCCTTCAGTTATTATTATATTCAAGCTCTTTCTTGTGAGTCATCATAGTCTCGCTGTTGATAAAACGTTGTGTAAATTTTTATGTCTGTACACCAAACTTTTTTATACTCAGTTGAGCAGAGCTCACAGAGTATATTAAGTTTGATTGGATAACGGTTGGTTGTACATATATAAAGGAATCGAGATAGATATAGACTTCCATATATCAAAATAATCAGGATCGAAAAAAAATTTGATTGAGCCATGTCCGTCCGTCCGTCCGTCCGTCCGTTAACACGATAACTTGAGTAAATTTTGAGGTATCTTGATTAAATTTGGTATGCAGGTTCCTGAGTACACATCTCAGATCGCTATTTAAAATGAACGATATCGGACTATAACCACGTCCACTTTTTCGATATCGAAAATTTCGAAAAACCGAAAAAGTGCGATAATTCATTACAAAAGACAGCTAAAGCGACGAAACTTGGTAGATGAGTTGAACTTATGACGCAGAATAGAAAATTAGTAAAATTTTGGACAATGGGCGTGGCACCGCCCACTTTTAAAAGAAGGTAATTTAAAAGTTTTGCAAGCTGTAATTTGGCAGTCGTTGAAGATATCTTGATGAAATTTGGCATGAACGTTACTTCTATTACTATATGTACGCCTAATAAAAATTAGCAAAATCGGAGAAGGACCACGCCCACTTTTAAAAAAAAAATTTTTTTAAAGTAAAATTTTAACAAAAAATTTAATATCTTTACAGTATATAAGTAAATTATGTCAACATTCAACTCCAGTAATGATATGGTGCAACAAAATACAAAAATAAAAGAAAATTTCAAAATGGGCGTGGCTCCGCCCTTTTTCATTTAATTTGTCTATGATACTTTTAACGCCATAAGTCGAACAAAAATTAACAAATCATTTTGAAATTTGGTAGGGGCATAGATTTTATGACATTAACTGTTTTCTGTGAAAATGGGCGAAATCGGTTGATGCCACGCCCAGTTTTTATACACAGGCGTCCGTCTGTCCTTCCGCATGGCCGTTAACACGATAACTTGGGCAAAAATCGACATATCTTTAATGAACTTAGTTCACGTGCTTACTTGAACTCACTTTATCTTGGTATGAAAAATGAACGAAATCCGACTATGACCACGCCCACTTTTTCGATATCGAAAATTACGAAAAATGAAAAAATGCCATAATTCTATACCAAATACGAAAAAAAGCATGAAACATGGTAAGGTAATTGGATTGTTTTATTGACGCGAAATATAACTTTAGAAAAAACTTTATAAAATGGTTGTGACACCTACCATATTAAGTAGAAGAAAATGAAAAAGTTCTACAGGGCGAAATAAAAAACCCTTAAAATCTTGGCAGGTATTACATATATAAATAAATTAGCTGTATCCAACAGATGATGTTCTGGGTCACCCTGGTCCACATTTTGGTCGATATCTGGAAAACGCCTTCACACCATTCCCTTTTAAAACTCTCATTAATACCTTTAATTTGATACCCATATCGTACAAACTCATTCTAGAGTCACCCCTGGTCCACCTTTATGGCGATATCTCGAAAAGGCGTCCACCTATAGAACTAAGCCCACGCCCTTTTAAAATACTCATTAACACCTTTCATTTGATACCCATATCGTAAAAACATATTCTAAAGTCACCCCTGGTCCACCTTTATGGCGATATCTCGAAAAGGCGAACACCTATAGAACGAAGGCCCACTCCCTTTTAAAATGCTCATTAACACCTTTCTTTTGATACCCATATTGTACAAACAAATTCTAGGGTCACCCCTGCTCCACCTTTTGGCGATATCTCGAAACGGCGTCCACATATGGAACTAAGGATTACTCCCTTTTAAAATACTCATAAACACCTTTCTTTTGATACCCATATTGTACAAACAAATTCTAGGGTTACCCTGGTCCACCTTTATGGCGATATATCGAAACCGCGTCCACCTATGGAACTAAGGATTACTCCCTTTTAAAATACTCATTAGCACCTTTCATTTGATACCCATATCGTGCAAACGCGTTCTATAGTCACCCCTGGTCCACCTTTATGGCGATATCTCGAAAAGGCGACCACCTATACAACAACCACCACTCCCTTTTAAAACCCTTATTAATACCTTTAATTTGATACCCATATCGTACAAACATATTCTAGAGTCACCCCTGGTCCACCTTTAGGGCGATATTTCGAAACGGCGTCCACCTATAGAACTAAGGCCCACTCCCTTTTAAAATACTCATTAACACCTTTCGTTTGATGCCCATATTGTACAAACAAATTCTAGGGTCACCCCTGGTCCACCTTATGGCGATATCTCGAAACGGCGTCCACCTATGGAACTAAGGATTACTCCCTTTTAAAATACTCGTTAACACCTTTTTTTTGATACCCATATTGTACAAACAAATTCTAGGGTCACCCCTGGTCCACCTTTGTGGCGATATCTCGAAATGGCGTCCACCTATGGAACTAAGGATTACTCCCTTTTAAAATACTCATTAACACCTTTCATTTGAAACCCATATCGTACAAACGCATTCTAGAGTCAACCCTGATCCACCTTTATGGCTATATCCCTAAATGGCATCCACCTATAGAACTATGGCCCACTCCCTCATAAAATACTCTTTAACGCCTTTCATTTGATACACATTCCAGGGTTTCCCTCGGTTCATTTTCCTACATGGTTATTTTCCCTCATGGTTGTCACCATAGCTCTCAACTGAGTATGTAATGTTCGGTTACACCCGAACTTAACCTTCCTTACTTGTTTATACTCAGCGTGCTTTGCACAGAGTATATTAGCCGTGTTTTTTAACACGCGCGTATACGTTTCGTTTGCGCGTGTTAAAAAACGCCTATCTTCGCTTAGATAATGCTTAGGAGACCCATCTAGCGGCTGTGGTAAAACAACTAGCTACAGCAACAGGGTGTACCGAAAAGCGGAGACGCAACGCTCTGATGGCCCTAGGGTATAACATATAGCTGAATCAGTTGCGATGAATTGTGGACACACATATAATACATAGAATTAGTGTACAGGGTGAAACAAAGACACATATTTCAGTTACATCTGAGTATAATGCGTATTGAAATTTAGTAGGACAAAATTTATGCGCAGCAATTTCAGAGGTGTATTTATAGTTTGTCTCTTAGCAGTCAATATAAAGTTTAAGCGTAAACGGATATACGCGTGTTAAAAAACACGGCTATTAACTTTGATTGGATAACGGTTGGTTATACAGGTAAAAAGGAATCGAGATAGATATAGACTTCCATATATCAAAATTATCAGTATCGAAAAAAAATTTGATTGAGCCATTTCCGTCCGTCCGTCCGTCCGTTAGCACGATAAATTGAGTAAATATTGAGATATCTTCACCAAATTTGGTACACTAGCTTATCTGGACCCAGAATAGATTGGTATTGAAAACGAGAGAAATCGCCCACTTTTTATATACATATATAAAATTTTGGAAAACACAAAAAACCTGATAATTTAGTAAATAATACACCTATAATGTTGAAATTTGACATGTGGACTGATATTGACCTTGATAAAAATTTGTAAAAATTTTTGGAAATGGGCGTGGCACCGCCCACTTGTGATAACATCAATTTTGCAAATATTATTAATCATAAATCAAAAATCGTTAAACCTATCCTAACAAAATTCGGCAGAGGTTGCCTTTACTATAAGGATTGCTTTGAAGAAATATTAACGAAATCGGTTAAGGACCATGCCCAATTTTATATAGAGAAGATTTTTAAAAGGGTCGTGGACGAATAAAATAAGCTATATCTTTGCAAAAAAGAGCTTTATATCAATGGTATTTCATTTCCCAAGCGGATTTGTAACAGTAAATACTAAAAATTTCAAATTTAAAAAAATGGGCGTGGCACCGCCCCTTTTATGACTAAGCAATTTTCTATGTTTCGGGAGCCATAACTCGAAGAAAAATTAACATATCGTAATGAAATTGTGTACACATAATTTCCTTATAGCAGAAAATATTTCTAGTAAAAATGGACGGGATCGGTTAAAGACCCCGGCAACTTAGATACAAAACAAGTTTAAAAGGGTCGTAGACTAGAATAATAAGCTATGACTTAGCAAAAAATAGTTTTGAATAAATGATATTTCATTTATCAAGTTTTACTGTAAGAGGAAATGGGGAGACATTTTTTTTTAAACGGGCGGTGCCACGCGTTATGTAGAAAAGTAATTTATATGAAATGAAATGTACAATTGAAGCTCACGCTGAGTATATAATGTTCGGCTACACCCCAACTTAGACAAAATGTCGTAAAAAATAAACAGTGGACAGTTTTTATAGATTCCGCCAAGGCGAATACATACCAGCAAGGCGAATTCAGTACCAGGTGTTGTTATCCCAACAGCTGATTGCTTCTTCTTGATTATTTTCCATACAACGCCTTGTACAACAACATGCCAGTTAATCGAAATCAATGAAAATTTTCTTTTGAAAAGACATTCTTCCGCACGGCGAAAGAAATTTTCATTGATTAGCTGGGGATTCCTGGTGCTAATAGATAGCTCGACACACTTAACATTCAGTTATTGCTGTTATGTAAAAAAAAGTCACGATATCATAGTATATATGGAAATTATAATAATTTTATAATTGTCTTGGGCGGTAAAAGAAATATATGCAATGCATTAGTGACAGGGCCGGATTAACAAGTAGGCAGAATAAGCAGTTGCCTGGGCCCCCAAAAAAGGAAAAAGACTTCTAAAATTTTCTTACAAACATAAAATTCTAGAGAGTGCAAGAAAAATATAATCAGAACTGATAATAATTTTTACGCAAATAAATAAAACTCAATTTACCGCCTTCAAAAGGCGACGGTGGGTATAGAAGCCTTCAGTTCTATTTTGACTGCTATGCGTTCAGTGAGTAAGTCATTGCAAAGTGAAAAAGCAGATTTGCAAACGGTGCTTTTTTGTACGGATCGTTAGAAGAGAGTTTAGTTTCATTCCGTGGAAAGTTCAATGATCTCGAGTAAAAAGCAAAACAATTATTACCTGGTGTAGGTTATACAGAAATCATAAAAAAACAACCTAATGACGGAAATGCTCCAGAAAAGGAATTTTCGCCTCGCTATGATTTTAGGACAAAAGGTTTCCTTGAAATCATCGACAATCTTCACAGTGAAATCATATGGAAGTTTCAGAGAGATTTGCATTTCTCATCAACTTTTCTCTAAGTAATGGAGACCTCCACGAAGCTATAAATAACTTTTTTATTCTAGAGATTTGGAAGAATTTTTCATTGAAATGAAACAATTCCAAAGTTACGTGAACTCCAGATACACTGATGCACAAAAAACTCATAGTCATTTGTGTAAGATTCTAAAGGAAGATCAATTAGTCGATATATTTCCTAACACAGAAAAGCTCTTCGGATTTTTTTAACATTAATGATCACAAATTGTTCTGCCGAACGATCCTTCGCGCAATTAAAAAGAATCAGAACTGCTGAAAGGGATACAACGCTACAAGAATGACTCGAGATGTTAGGTATATTTTGCATTGAGTCAGATTTATTGAACAAAATCGATATTAAATATATAACGATGACTTTGCCGAAAACAAATGTAGAAAACGACGTGTTTAAAATGTTGATAGTAATTTTATTGATATTATTACATTGTGACAATAAAATTTGTATGAAAGATATAATTTGTATTTTTTAATAGAGAAAAGAAGGGAACGGACGTGAAAAAAGGGTCCCCAAATTGATGGTTGCCTAGGGCCCCGTTGAGGGTTAACTCTACGAATATATGGAAGTAGCTTGTTTTGTCTAAAGATTTTTAGATTAATGAACATTTGCGATATCAAATTTCGTAAAAATTTCCCTGCTACAGGAAATTCAGAATTTTGTGCAAATAGTCTAGAATCATTTGCATTTGCAAACTGGTGTAATATATTTACACAATACACCAACGGCTATGCAAATATGCAACATAAAGATCTGTAGCATCGTCAACATATGTAGAATAGTAAATGATCAACTATCAATCCAAAGCAAATAATATAAAGCAAATTTTTTAAATTAAAAAAGATGCTCACGACCTGTAGTTTATATTTGCTATTGCAACGTTTCCAATACCATATGCACAAAATTTTGAACTGCCTTAGTCATGGGTGAGATAACATTTGTCATGTATGGGACAGGTTAGAATTAAAAGCATTTAATGAATTTGTAAATGAGTTACGGAAAATTTTAAGAATTTTCACTCCAACGCCTTGACTCAAATTCAAGGGCCATGAAAATACCTACTTTATAAATGTCGTATTTTCATTAAACTTTCTGCTGGACCTAATTAGTTGATATCTCTATTAGGATTATAAGGCATATGAGAAATGCATACACATTTCTAACAAATGTCTCTTTTTTATTTTCTCTTATTTGTTGCATTGTTAAGGTAACCTGAACTACAATATGTAAGGTTTCATGTTTTTAGCTAAGTGAGTAGTTGCTTAATACTTTTTAATACCTTTAAATATCTCGATCCCTGTTCCATCTAGAAAACTCTTTCAGGTCTGTGGGTTATCGTGACATTCCTTAAAACTCGACCATATTAAAATGTCACCGGGTACCGATGTGTTTTTCACGTTTCAAGACTATATCTGTCCGGGAAGTTACTTAAAAATGGATTGCAATATTTTCCAATTTTCTATGGGAATTGGCGGAAAAACATCAAACGAAACTGGTATAAAGGAAGTAAAAAATAATATTGAAAATTCATTTAAAGGTTAAATTTAATATTTTCCACACTGTCTCCAGGTTCACTTTCTCATGAAACCTGAAAAAAGTTTAAAAAAAGTTTGTAAGGAGTTTTTTGAATTCTTTTGAGCATGCAGTTTTGTAGCCCAAGTTTGTTATTAATAGATTCAGTTTCTAAAATTATAGAAACTAGAGTTCGCCCAGTGGTTGAAATTCAACCACAGGAAAAGAAAGGACAGGAAAGGAAAACAAAGGAAAGCAAAGAAAAGAAAACAAAGGAAAGGAAAATAAAAGAATAGAATGGAAAAGAAAGGAAAACAAAGGAAAGAAAAGAAATAGACTTGATGCATGATCAGCTATGTATTTTTGTTTAATTTTTATTGTGTACAAAGCAACTCCTCAGCCATGCTAACGATTCAGCATAGTACACAAAAAGCAAGTACACACACACAACGTGTCTATAGTATGAATAAGTGCATGTGTAGTGGTATGACTTTTATGTTAAATTTTTTATATTAAAATGATTTTTTAAATTTTTTTTATTTATGGATAACAGTGCACCTCAAAATTTCCTATCAATACATATATAATTTGTATACCTTAGAATTATAGTTTAGCAGAAAACGGTTCCACATTTTTTCATCTTGTCTATTTATATATAAGATATCAAAAATAAAATGGAAGTATTGAACAGACGAAATTTGATGAAAATTGCAACTGCTATTTTTCTGTTCGCTGCTGTAATCAGTAGAAAATTTGGCATTACCCCTTCAATTGTTTAAAATTTACATATATTGAAATTCTTTACCGTTAATGGGCGTATGAAATCGTAAAAGATAATATATTTTCACAATTAAATTAGTCTTTAAAATTTATGGTTAAAAGCTTTGAAGTGAAAAAGTGAGCATGCCCGTAAATGAAAACTATATTATTTTATACGTTTAATAAACATGTTGAAATTTTTGGTCTACTTTTCTTTGCCAATTCACATTACAGAATATTAATGGTTAATCATTTCAATTTGCCAAAAAGCAGATGGCCTTTAGGTAATCTTAATATTTTCCATTTGTAGAATGCATCTTGTTATTAAAATTTGTACATGAATTGGAATATATATTTTTAATTGCAAATTTTAGCAAAACAAAATAAACTAAAAAAGGAAATAAAGATAAAAAGTGAATAAGGCGATTTTTCCTATATGATACAACGATTAGAAATCTAGCATTTTCAGTTGAAATAAAACTTTTTTAAGATCAAATGAAACTTTTTTCAAATCAACCCTGCAGCAGACCGCACTAGCTCCGAACTACTCTTTACACATAACATACATATGCCGACTCCGAATGGCATCTTCAAGGTAAATGCATTTTTCCTGAGAAGCTTTCGATCGCACACACTTTTTTCTAAATTTTTAATGTTACTTGCCCGGGAGTTGAACCCAGGACCCTCGGTCGGGTACCCGGAGCACGCTACCACCACACCACGGCAGCCGCCGTAAATAAAAGTTATACTAAACTCTGACAAATGTCGTTTTTGTGTTAATTAATGCACTGGGAGGATATGGATGGACTTTATTAAATCACATAATGCTTAAATAAAGCTCCTTCTGCAATTAAAAAATTACTATCCCCATTAATATTTCCCATTTAAGGGTGGGTAATGGGTTTCAAAGAAACTTGTCTAGAACAATGGGGCTCAATAAATTTGGCGAACGGAGCCAATGTCTTTGGTCTAAAGCGTACCCTAACGTACAGTACTTATATTTGGAACAAGACTGTCATTTTCGGGACAATCCTAAAAACCATCCCGTAGTCGTTGTAGTTCTGAAAAAATAACAGCAAATTATAGTTACAGATACACAGTAAAAAAAAATATTTAATGCGAATTTTATTAAGGAGAGCTTCTGAAACATGGTTACTTTGTGCTTTTCAGTGCGCCCTTTTTAATTGCCAAATTAATGGTTTCTCTTAGAAACTACAGAACATCACCGATCTACATCTAGACATCTTTTTTTTTCCAATTCCCCTGTTGCACAGGCCAGAAGGCCACGCAGTCGCCGCTGCAGAAATAGCCAAACGTTGCCATTAACAGGTAACAATAGCCTACTTACATATTGTAACGATTTTACTGAAATTCCTCTTATTTGCCCTTCTGCTAAGTTCGTATCGCTAAACTGTTGAATAAATAACTCCAATATTGAATAATGGAAAAATGGCCTTTATTAAAGTACTTCACAATAACACTCAAACTGTGCAACGAATAGCTTGCTTAATAACCAAACTGATTGATAGCTCAAATGAAACTCTACTACTCAAAATAATACTGCTCTTGCTCGCTAGATAGCGTCTTAATCAAAATCTCAAATCAAACTGAATTCCAGCGCCTCTACAATTGCCGCCTTTTATACTCTTTGATTTCAACCTTCGCATCTTCTAGGCGCTTCCAGAATCTACTAGTCCAGCAGCTCTCAAACTTCTCAGCTGTAACTACAATTGCACAATTTTATAGTTTTTCTCATTGCATACTTATAGGAGTATCTCAGATACATGCATGTGTTTGTGCATTGACTCTCCGCTGCTCGTATACGTACATGGTACATATGTGTAGACGCAATTATTGTATCGTTTATGTAGATACATAATGATTGTTCTATGGATGTGAATTCACGTCACTGCTTAGCATCGGCTTAGAGATAGCAGCACCCCTTAGTTTTGCTAATATTCGTAACAATATGTATAAATTTGTAGGCGTTTTGTGGTCACAAAACATTTTTAACGTTGTCGTGTTAATACACTTTTGTTTGCCAATTTTTTTTTGGTAATTCAGCATTTTTCAGCTACAAAAGCAGGCAAAGCGTTCGACTGCTTTTTTCGTTGCGATGACTGGATAATTGTTGGTTTTTTATTTATTATGTTATTTTTTGGTATTACAACATGCTGATTTGTCACCAATTCTTCTACATAAAAGAGGCAGTAAACAAACGAGGGGATGGACAAAAGATCGCTTATTTGAACAGGGGAAAAATCGATTCGCATTTGTTTTTTTTTATTTATGTTTTTCTTTAATTTAATTTACTTTATTTGGTTCACTTTACTTTATTTAATTTTTTTATTTTATATTTAATTTTTTTTATTGTGTGTTTTAGTTTGTTTTATTTTGTTTTATTATATTTCATTTTATTTTATTTTATTTGGTTTCTTTTTATTGTATTTTAGTTTGTTTTTTTTGCTTCATTTTATTTTATTTTATTTTGTTTTATTCAATTAGTTTTAAATTCAATCAATTTCAATTTTACTTTATTTTTATTTTATTTTGTTGTGTTCATTCTATTTAATTTTTTATTTTATTTTATTTTGTTTTATGTTATTTTGTTTTGATTTATTTTTTTTAATAAATTAAATTTAATTTCATATCAATTTATTTTTGTTTTGTTTTGTTTTACTTTATTCTATTTAATTTAATTTGATTTTATTGTATTTTAGTTTATTTTATATTATTCTATTTAATTTAATTTGATTTTATTGTATTTTAGTTTATTTTATTTTATTGAATTTTATTTTATTTTATATTATTCTATTTAATTTAATTTGATTTTAATGTATTTTAGTTTATTTTATTTTATTTTATTTTATTTTATTATACTCAGCTGAGCAGAGCTCACAGAGTATATTAACTTTGTTCGCATAACGGTAATCCGTAACGCCATAAACTAATCGAGATAGATATAGACTTCTATATATCAAAATGATCTGGGTGAAAAAAGAAATTCATTTAGCCATGTCCGGCCGTCCGTCCCTCCGTCTGTCGGTCCGTCTGTAAACACGATAACTTGAGTAAATTTTGAGGTATCTTGATGAAATTTGGTATGTAGGTTCCTGGGCGCTCATCACAGATCGCTATTTAAAATGAACGAAATCGGACTACAACCACGCCCACTTTTTCGATATCGAAAATTTCGAAAAACCGAAAAAGTGCGATAATTCATTACCAAAGACGGATAAAGCGATGACACTTGGAAGGTGCGTTGACCTTATGGCGCAAAATAGAAAATTAGAAAAATTTTGGACAATGGACTTTTAAAAGAAGGTAATTTAAAAGTTTTGCAAGCTGTAATTTGGCAGTCGTTGAAGATATCATGATGAAATTTGGTAGGCACATTACTCCTATTACTATATGTGTGCTAAATAAAAATTAGCGAAATCGGATGACGAACACGCCCACTTTAAAAAAAAAAAATTTTTAAAGTAAAATTTTAACAAAAAACTTAATATCTTTACCTTATAAAAGTAAATTATGTCAACATTCGACTCCAGTAATGATATGGTGCAACAAAATGCAAAGATAAAAGAAAATTTCAAAATGGGCGTAACTCCGCCCTTTTTCATTTAATTCGTCTAGAATACTTTTAATGCCATAAGTCGAGGAAAAATTTACCAATCCTTGTGAAATTTGGTAGCGAAATAGATTCTATGACGATAACTGTTTACTGTGAAAATGGGCGAAATCGGTTGAAGCCACGCCCAGTTTTTATACACAGTCGACCGTCTGTCCTTCCGCTTGGCCGTTAATACGATAGCTTGCGCAAAAAACGATATATCTTAACTAAACTTATTATGAATTTTTTGGCCACCTTTTATCTTTAAATATGTATTTATAGCTGGCTTTAGGTCCGTGTTTTATAATTGAAAAATTAAAAACAAACTTTTATTCTTCTTTTAAATCGATATATTTCGATTGCTCAACGGCAATCATCTTCAGGATTGTAGCAATTTTTTAGTTCACGTATTTATCTGAAGTCACTTTCTCTTGGTATAAAATATGGCCGAAATCCGACTATGACCACGCCCACTTTTCCGATATCGAAAATTACGAAAAATTTAAAAAATGCCGTATTTCTATACCAAATATGAAAAAAGAGATGAAACATGGTAATTGGATTGGTTTTTTGACGCAAAATATAACTTTAGAAAAAACTTTGTAAAATGAGTGTGACACCTACCATATGAAGTAGAAGAAAATGAAAAATTTCTGCAGGGCGAAATCAAAAGCCCTTGGAATCTTGGCAGGAATACTGTTCGTGGTATGACATATATAAATAAATTAGCGGTACCCGACAAAAGATGTTCTGGGTCACCCTGGTCCACATTTTCGTCGATATCTCGACAACGCCTTCGCATATAAAACTAAGGGCCACTCCCTTTTAAAACCCTCATTAATACCCTTAATGTGATACCCATATCGTACAAACCACCCTTATTGCGATATCTCGAAAAGGCGTCCACCTATAGAACTATGGCCCACTCCCTTCTAAAATACTCTTTAATACCTTTCATTTGATACGCATGTCATACAAACACATTCCAGGGTTAACCTAGGTTCATTTTGCTAAATGGTGATTTTCCCTTATTTTGTCTCCCAAGCTCTCAGCTGAGTATGTAATGTTCGGTTACACCCGAACTTAGCTTTCCTTACTTGTTTTATTTTATTTTATTTTATTGTATTTCAGTTTGTTTTATTTTATTTTATTTTATTGTATTTTAGTTTGTCTTATTTAATTTAATTTTATTTTGTTTTATTTTATTCTATTAAATTAGTTTTAACTTAATTTATTTTTAAACGGTTTTATTTAGCTTGACTTGACACGCAGGCCGCACGGCTGCATGCACGGCCGTTGTGAATGAATTTTGTAGTTAAAATTTAAGTAACTTCCCGATAAGCTACAAGCTTGAAACTTGGAATATAGTTCAGAACCCGATGACAATGCAATAATAAGAAAAAAACTCCGATAGGTGGCGCATGGATCGAACTATTTCAAAAAATCGTATTTGTGGTCCGATTTGGTTCATATTTGGAACATATAATACATACAGTCCGGTAGAAGTGACATCAAAATATTTTGGAGTTCGAGGTGGGACAATCATACGTGGCGCAGAGTCGAGTAAAGTCTTTGGAAGGATTATGTATTGAGGACTTAGATTGTAACAAATTGTCAGGAAAGAGTCCTTGTAATAATGAGTCACTAAATGAACTAAATAGAATCAGAAATAATAGGCAATTAAATAAAGACTAAAAACTTGAAAATAAAATAATTAAAAAAAAAATTTAAAGCTAAACGGTTGTATTGAAAACAATACTTACATGAAGTAATAATAATACTAAAAGCTATAAAATAATTAGGTAGGTCCTAGGTACTAGTCATCACACTCCTCACCAATCTAGGGCATTGATAAGACAATTAAATAAAAGCGTTGGACGCGTCAAATTCCTATTGATAGTCATAAGTAAGACCAAAAGAAACTTAATAAGGTTATGCTACGCCTCACATTTTTAGTGTGATGACTAGTACCTAGGACCTACCTAATTGTTGTATAGCTTTTAGTATTATTATTACTTCATGCAAGTATTGTTTTCAATAAAACCGTTTAACTTAAAATTTTTTTTTCAATTATTTTATTATTATTTTATTTTGTTGTGTTTATTCTATTTAATTTTTTATTTTATTTTATTTTATTTTATTTTATTTTTTATTTTATTTTGATTTATTTTATTCTATTTTATTTTAATAAATTAAATTTAATTTCATATTAATTTATTTTCATTTTCTTTCATTTTATTTTGTTGTGATTTATTCTATTTAATGTTTTATCTCATTTTATTTTATTGAATTTTATTTTATTTTATTTTATTTTACTTTACTTTGTTTTGTTTTGTTTATTGCATTTTGTTTTATTTTATATTATTTGATGTTATTTTGTTTTATTTTATTCTATATAAATTAATTTTATTTTATTTCGTGTATTTTATTAAATTTTATGATTAAGTTTTATTTCCGTGTTATCTCGAAAATATTTTTATAATATTGTAATTGGGTAAAAGAGACAACAGGCATTATTTTCCTATTGAATCACTGCACCCGTGATGTCTATATTGACCAACCAGGTCGACCTTACCTAAATGATTTTCGAATTTATTTCGAAAAAATTTAAGATCCTTTGGGCAGATATATTCGTGTATCCCAGATTATTACTTAATATTTTAAACCCAGATTCATCAGCAATAATTTTTTGAGTCAACAGAGGGCCTTTGTTAATTTTGGAGTGCAGCAGGGTCATGGCGACATAATCAGTTGAACTAAGTGTTTGTGCCGTAATTTTGAGAAAATTATACTTAACTTTTTTGTATTTAAATAAATTTACAAAGTATCCCTGACGAACAAACCATAAGGTTCGAAACGCATCGGAGGTGGAAATAAAAAATAATGCGTTTAACCATTAAACAGCAAACTTTTGTTAGTGCCCCCTTAAGTAAACAAAACAATTATTTGCTGTGCTTTGCAAAAACTATTGTATACTCATGAACTTAATCCTTGCAGAGCAACAACTAAAGTTAGTTATATACTTGAACATATATTTGGTGAAATGAATGCCGGGGCAAATGAGCATACACAGTATGTACGAATGATTGTGCAAACATATCGGATGTGTAGGTTTAGAAAAATGCTGATTCGTTTTGGCGACATGCGATCCAAAGTAGGTCGACGCCAAATTCCATTTGCAGCCAAGTTTTTCACTACAATCATGTTGTAAAATTAATGTTTGTATATATGCTTTTTCCAGTATTAAGCCTTAGAGATGAACATACATACATGTGTGTATTTGTGTTTTACCTGTTCGCTGCATCTAAGTTGCGATAGAAAATCTCTAAAAACATTTTGTAAATTCATATCTAATCTGTACTACCTTTTGTGCGGCAAACGGCAAAAAAAGTCGTTTACACTTCAGCAGTTGGTGCTTTCGATATTGTGTAAATTTTATTTATACATACTTTCCATTCATATAGACTTGTATAATAAAGTTATTGATACAAAAATATTGTAATGAATTTAGTGAAATTCCGCCTATTTGCAACCTTCTGCTAACGTTCGAATCGCTAAACTGTTGAAGAAATAACTCCAATATTCAATAATGCAAAATGGTGTTTATTAGAGTACTTCACAATAACACTTATACTTCACAACCAATTGCGTGTTTAAATTAGACTGAATACTGACTACTCAGCTTTCGCTGCTTTTATACTCTCTGTTTTCTCGTCCACCCATTTCTCCTAAGGTCTAGTAACTTCTCGAAATTCATGCTTGGTTACCATCCATATATGTACATGTATGTTTGTAGTTTATAGTCTCTCGCATAGCCATATGCGTGTGTATATGTGAGTACGACTTCGACTGATGACTACACCTGTGTGTTGTTATCTCTTCGTTGCCTTGTATGTATGTGGGTAAATGATGGTTAATGTGTTTATGTAGCCTGCTGTAATGTTTTTGTTGTTGTGCATTTACTTAGTAACAGCTTAGAGCTGGTAATATTCGTCACAATATTTTTTGTATATTTTTTCTATTCAAATTTTCATTTGTCGCAAAACAATATTGATATTGTCGGTTGATGAACTCTGTTGTTGATGTTGTAGTAACGGGAAGTCAATATATATATGCTTGTATCAGTTGGCATGGAAAGCGAAGTTTTTCAATTGATAATTTCTGGAAGCTCACGAATTCCTGGAACTCAGGAAATCGGCTTAGACCACGTTTACACATGCACTAATCTACAAAAAATCCTCAATAGATAATCTACGCGTTTACATATGTCCCATATCTAGAAACTAGTTTATTAGCTGTCAAATTTTTAACTTTTTCTTTTGTTTCGTGCTTCCAATTAGAGATTACACCCTAGAGGTAGTTTTTTGTCTATGAAAAAATAGCATCTCTAAAATTTGTTCATAATTATACCGCGGGAGTAAGCTCATCCAGGTAGAGACGGAGAATATTAATTCAGTACAGCATTTTATAGATTTTTATTAGTCTAACGCATGGTTCATAATGGTTAAGATGTTTATTATGAGCGTACAAATTTAAGATTTTTTATAGTTAGCATAAAAGTAACAAATAATTGCTCAAATTTAGTTGCCCTCCCAACCGTACCCCCAGTTGACAGCTTGTCTGCTTCTTTCTTCTTTGGCTCAGTGTGGCCAAGTTGTGAGACCCCTACCACAGCCTTGGGGATTCCAGTTGATTTTCGGGCGTCTAATGGGCAGTCAGCATCCGCAAGCGCGGAGGTTTCGCCGTTATCAACGCAACCACCTTCGCCGCCATACTGGTGCTTGCCTCCATCGGATCACCAAAAGACGTTGGCTCACTTGCAGTCCCGTAGTTGCCATTGCAGTAATTCCCACGGTTAGAATGTTGATTGCGGCCACCTTTTCCTTTGGCTCGGAATGGTCAGGTCGCGAGATCCCTACTACAGCCGTGTGATTCCTGGTTTCCTTACCGGCGCTTGGTCGCCGTTGCCAGCGCAAACACGATTGCAGCCACACTGTTTCGGGAAGCTCTCCCCCATACGTTGCACTAGGACGTACGTGGTCCCTCCTCTTCGAGGAGGAAGACGAGTTTTCTTTTCCTTTATGTCTTTTTTCTTTTATTTTCATTCATTTTGTTCGTACGACCCTGTGCTAGATGAGGCCAGCTCAGGGTCAGTTAAATATGTAGGGGACAACACTCTGGATTGGTATAGGGTAGATCTTGATCATCGCTCAGCACGAGACTAGTTCACGACAGAGATGGAAATCCCTGTGTAACTTCATTATTCCGGGTGGCCTAGCCCCATGGTCAGGAACTAAGCCCTCGCAACGCGGCAAGTTCTCACCCTTCGCGAGGTAATGGACGTAAGAGAGTACAAAGCTTTAATTTTGCATGCTCCTTCTTCACTAACACATTTGCAAACACTGAGCTTTCCAGTGATTATAAAAATAAAATAAATGTAAGGCGCGATAACCTCCGAAGAGATCTAAGGCCGAGCTTCTCTTCCAATTTGCGTCGTGCTCCTCTTGATTTTCCCTACAAATCGGCCGGACGGGACCTACATGTTTTATGCCGACTCCGAACGGCATCTGCAAGGCAGATGAGTTTTCACTGAGAGCAGAAATACACCCGGAGCGCTTGCCAAACACTGCCGAGGGGCGACCCCGCTTAGAAAAATTTTCTTCTAATTGAAAAACCTTATTTCTAAAATTTTGATTTTGCTTTGCCCGGGGTGTGAACCCAGGGCATACGGTGTGGTAGGCGGACCACGCTACCATCACACCACGGTGGCCGCCGCTACCCATGCTATATTACTCCAGAGTTTTTTTTTGCTTTTGCTCCGGCTCTGAACATGAACAGAGCATAGAGAAGAGCCGTAGCATTTAGCATCTCTTATGCTCTGTGACGAGCTACGTCGGTTTGTTTTAGAGCGGAGCGAACACATAAGAAAAATAAAATTCCAAACGAAATGCCTTTTGTAGTGGAGCGAGAGCAAACAAAAAAAAGGTCCCTTAAGCTAGCCCAGCCTTTCCAGCCCAATCAAAAAACGAGACCGTACTAAATTGCACAATATTTAATGCTAATTTAATACGGGTTCTTTAAATTTATTACACTTGTTTTTTAAAAAATAAGTTTAAGCTAGCCCAACCCATATGCCCAATCAAAAACTGAAAACGTATTTAATTACAGCATATTTAATGCTAATTTAATACGGGTTAATTAAATTTATTACACTTTTTTTTTTTAATATCGAGGGTTAGGCTAGCTTAAACTTCAGACCCAATCAAAAAACGAAAACTTATTTAATTACAGCATATTTGATGCTAATTTAACACGGGATAATTCAATTTAGTACACTTGTATTTTAAAAAATATCGAGGGTTCGGCTAGCTTAAACTTCAAACCCAATCAAAAAACGAAAACGTATTTAATTACAGCATATTTGATGCTAATTTAATACGCGGTAATTAAATTTATTACACTTGTTTTTAAAAAATATGGAGGGTTGGGCTAGCTTAAACTTCAAATCCAATCAAAAAATGAAAACGTATTTAATTAGAGCATATTTAATGCTAATTTAATACGGGTTAAGTAAATTTATTACACTTGTTTTTTTTTTAAATATCGAGGGTTGGGCTAGCTTAAGTTTAAGCCCACTTTTATATAAAATATTTTTAAAAGGGTCGTAGACGAAAATAATAAGCTATATCTTAGCGAAAAGGAGCTTTTTATCAATAGAATTTTACTTTTTAAATTGAATTATAACATTAAATTGGAAAATTTTTGAAAATGGGTGTGGCACCGCCCCTTTTATGATTAAGCAATTTTCTATGTTTCGGGAGCCATAACTCGAAGAAAAATTAACGGGTCGTAATAAAATTGGGTACACAAATTTTCCCTATAGTAGAAAATATTTCTAGTAAAAATGGACGGAATCGGTTAAAGACCACGACAACTTAGATATAAAACAAATTTAAAAGGGTTGTAGACTAGAATAAAAAGCTATAACTTAGCAAAAAATAGTTTTGAATCAATGATATTGCACTTATCAAGTTATATTGTAAGAGGAAATGGGGAGAAATTTTTTTTAAACGGGTTGTGCCACGTGTTATGTAGAAAAGTAATTTATCTGAAATGAAATGTGCAATTGAAGCTCACGTTGAGCATATAATGTTCGGTTACACCCGAACTTAGACACCTTTACTTGTTTTCTGTTCTCGCTCCACTACAAATAGCATCTCGTTTGGAGTTTTTATTCTGCTATTCGCTCGGCTCTAAAACATGGCGCGGCTCATAACAGAGCGTAAGAAATGCTATCATTTATTTTAACATTTATTTATTAACGTATATAGTATTCTGATAATTAAAAATACTTAACATAAAAAAGGGGAGAAGTAAGAAAATAAGAAATAGGGATACATTATAAAATAAAACACAAAAGGGAGAAAAAAAAATGAGGTATAAATATTTTGAAAAAATGAAATATAATATGTAAAAGTTCACATTCAATAATATAGAAGGTATTAAAATAGAGTTGTAGTGGTTAACAATCCGTGTAAAAAACTAAACACTTTATTTGTAAATTGCAGTGTATTAGTAATAATCCTTAAACTAACTGGAAGTAAGTTCCAAAGACGTACCGCGTAGATAAAAAATTGACACTCAGATGTCAGAGCTTTGTGTCTAGTGTAAATAAGCAGTGCCGACCTTGACGATTGAAGAAACTGAAGCCTCTGGTATAAATAGTTTGGTTCCTGCGTATGAATAACATTATGTATGAACAACACTGTTCTGAATTTTAACACATTTTCAAAAGAAATATTTAACAACTTTACGGCATACGCAGACACATGGTCAAGTCGTTTTAGCCTAAATACGTATCTGGCAATGTTGTTATAAACAACATTAAGCTTAGTTTTACATACAGAGTCGCAATTAGCATAAATCTCAAAGCCATACAGTAGCGTAGGTATTAAGTACGCTTTTGCAAGAAGAAGTCTAATGTGTAAAGGAGTGAAATACTGTGTTAGCCATAGTTTACGAAGCATTCCATACACTTTACCTACTCTACTAATGATATGATTATTCCATGTCAGAGTTTGATTAAATACCAAACCAAGGTTTTTCGCTGAGTCAACATATTCAATAACTGCACCGTCTAGCATTACCTTGTCCAAGTTTCGTGTATCGAAGGCTTTTCTTCGAATGACAATACATTTAGATTTGGCAGGATTAATTGATAAACCATTTGCAGATGCCCATGCACTTACATTCGTCAATTCAGAGTTAATATCATTAATACACATGCCAACACGATCAAGAGGACAGCACACATATAGTTGAACATCATCAGCATAAATATGAACATTACAATATCTTAGCGCATTCGGTAAGTCATTAACATACAACACAAACAACAAAGGGCCCAGGATTGAACCTTGCGGAACACCCCTAAGTACAGGTACAAAATTAGACCTATTGCCACCAACATACACAGCCTGAGATCTCTGCACGAGGTAGGACCTAATCAAAGCAGTGGCACGAGAAGAGAAATTAAAAAGATTTTGTAGCTTGCGACATAGAAGCTCATGATCAACTGAGTCAAACGCCTTGGAATGACCGAGTAGAGTTAGAAAAGCAAGATTATTACCATCAATTTCCATCCTAATGCTTTCTATAACATCCAACAGAGCCGAAATGCTACTTCGCTTCGGTCTGAAACCGGACTGACGGTCTGTTAGAAGTCTGTTATCATGCACATATGACATTATTTGCTTATGAAGGATACGCTCAACAACTTTAGACAAAAATGGTAGGATAGCAATGGGCCTGTACTCGTTATTTTTTTTATGTACAGGAATGATTTTAGCAACTTTCCAGCACCTGGGGAATACACAGGTTTTTAGTATGGAGTTAACTAGATGGGTCACATGGGACAGAATCTTTGGCAATATAATTTTGAGAAACTTCGCACTGGTTCCATCAAAGCTAGTAGCGTTTGACTTCACGGAGAGTATGGCTTGCTTAGTATCACAGTCATCAACACACATAAATTCAAGAGGACTGGCACCAACATTTACACGTTCACAGTAGTTGTCAAGACTAACACGAAGGTTTGACACAGGCAAACTAGCAAAATTAACGTTAATTTCATCTAAGTCAGAGTGAACAGGTAGGCTTTCTTTGGGTTTTCCCACGCCAATCGCCCTTATGGTATTCCAGGTTTGCCGCGAGTTCATGGCCATGCTAAACTTTTCATCATAAAACAAACTTTTCGCTCTTTTAATTGCTTTGGCAGCAGTAATTCGAGCCGATTTAAATTGGTTATACGTATCTGCAGTACGGTACCTTTTCCACCGCTTTTTTATGTTGCGGGCTCTGCTCTAAGCTTTGTGTAATGTGCTGAGCCAAAGTAGTAGCATAGCATATTTTTCCTTGCTACCGCTGCTCTGGAGCAGCCAATGCAAATACTGGAACTACCGATAATAACGATGCTATTATAATTTAATAACTCAGTTAAAAACATGAAAATGCTGCTTTTATGACATTAGGCGCCTGCTAATATTTGTACAAAATCATAGCTAATTTGACTCGCACACAAGTTTGAACGAATGTCTGACCATTAAGTGCCATTAATTACTTTTGTGCAGCATTCATCACGTTTGAAGTGTTGAGCAGCCATTCGTTTCTTTGCCACAAGTTTTCCCTTCTCAACACATTTTCTTATTTACGTTTTTCCTTTAAGTTTCCTAATATCTCATTAAAGTGTAATTTTCACTAACCATTAATTTTGATGTGATTGTTACAGATGATTTGAGGCGAGCCATAAACATTCATTTATTATCATGTAATATGCTTGCATATGTATATAAGTATGTCCGTACGTGTGCCTTGTACAGCTGTACGTAAAAACATAACAGCGAAATATGCGGACTGAGTTTACCTGGTTTTATTTCCAAAATATTTTAAAACCCCTCTAAGACACCGATGGGCACGCTTTGCACATTTAAGTGCTAGGTGAGGGACGATCAAGTGCAGGTATGTGAAGCGAAGAACACAGGAAGAGAATAATATACAAACACACATAAGACTGATAACGAGAGAGTATTTGGCCTTATACATATCTGGAAAATAGATCTGCCATCGCTCATATTATGTTCAAATTATTAAGCGTTTTAGGATAAACTAGCCTTTATTTACCGGCGGCTTCGCTCGAACTAAAGGCCACAAATTTGTAATGACGCTTTTGTGTTTCACAACTCGTCAGTTGCAATTTTAAAAGTTCTTTTATGATTCAAATCATAAACAAAGTAAGTTTTAAAATTAGTAAAATGGTCGCCGTAAATTAAACACACATGCTCACACAATTGCTCCAACAATTTTTGCAGTGTGGATTTAACGATATATGTATGTGAGCTGAAGAAATTTGAAAACTCCTCCATAATTTGAAATTTATAAATGAAAGCAGTTATGTTTATAATAAGACCGGTAAAATTAGTCGTTGTTTATGCGATTGGTACCTTTTTTATTTGTAAACAGATACATTTCTTTCTAGGCTCACGGCAACACTGCCAAAAAGTCTGACGATTGTATACGAAACGTGCATTAGTACGTTTTACTAGTACTACTTCCTCTAATGCTACTACTTTAAAAATACATTTTTAAATACTTTTATATATATATTCCAAAATGTATCGGCTTGCATATAATTAAATGTATGTGAAGGCGAAATGAATGTCAATAATGCGCTGCTTAACATAAATAGAGTCGACTTCAGTCTATGGTTATTCCGTTTTTCGTATTTCTTGCAAAAAAATGTATGTTTTTGTTTTCGTACTATTACAACACAGTTTGGGAATTGGTTTTCGAGGTTGAGAGAGAATATTATCATTTCAGTTTTTTAGTGTTTCCGCAACCTTCTTGCGATGAATATCGTTTGAGGCAAAGCGCACGATATTTCCAATGTATTTTTTACTCCCCTAACACCGCAAAACACACAAACGTCTAACCCAGCACTCGCTTGCACTGAAACTAATTTAGGAGCCGAAAATAGACCCATCCCTGCTCTAAGATATTAAATAAAAAATTTCAGTACAAAGTTGTCTTGACGAATATGAAACGGGGTATTTAAAATATTAAAAAATTATGCAACATACAAAGATATCAATAAACTTTTGACGGTGCAATTGAATTTAGAACTTAAAACTTCCCCTCAAACATTATTGGGGCATTCTCAACTTGGGAGCACGAAATGAGTCTGAAATATGTGAGAACTGTGAGTCTCATAAATATAATTATATAGGAATCCTTTCATTTATGATTCTGATAAGGTGACAAGTATGAGTCTTATGCCAAGAGTGTTCGGCGAACAAAGCAATTTTAGGACACAATACATATTTAATTTTGATAAAATTTGCTTTTTACCACCCAAACATTCATACATACAAACACTCATAATTTAGGTATCCGATATGAGTACGAAATGTGTGTGCCTCAGAAATATGATCATATAGGAGTCTTTTATCACTCCGATTTGATAAAGCTATGAAAATTATTAAACTAAGTGTCATATATGACTCCTATTCAGACTTATAATATTGTGACGAATATTAGCAACACTTACGGATACTAGCATCTCTAAGCCGATACTAAGCAGTGACTTGTATGCACATAAAAAAATCAATCATTATGTCTACACATATGTTCATACAAGCAGCGGAGAGAAACGCACAAACACATGCAATATCTGAGGTACTCCCGAAAGTAGGCAATCATCGGTGGAAGTATCACTCACATATACACGCGCATATGGCTATTTATTTCTTTATTTATTTACGGTCTTATAGACCTAAATTAGGTACATGTATGTATGAGATCATTATCTAAATGGTAGTGCTTTGCAATAGTTATATAATAATTTGTTAAATTTATTGATATTTGGACATTGTTTTATTTCAGATGGTAGATCGTTGTCCTCTCTCAATCCCTCGTAGTATATATTACTTTATGTTAAAGTTAAAGCGAAAGTTAAAGTTAAAGTTAAAAATAAATTTAAAGTTACAGTGGAAGTTAAAGTTAAAGTTAAGGTTAAAGTTAAAGTTAAAGTCAAAGTTGAAGCTAAAGTTAAAGTTAAGGTTAAAGTTATAGTTGAAGTTAAAGTTAAAGTTAAATGTAAAATTAAAGTTAAAGTTAAAGTTAAAGTTAAACTTAAAGTTAAAGTTAAAGTTAAAGTGAATGTTAAAGTTAAAGCGAAAGTTTAAGTTAAAGTTGAAAATAAAGTTAAAGTTGAAGTTAAAGTTAAAGTTGAAGTTACAGTTAAAGTTAAAGTTAAAGTTAAAGTTAAATTTAAAGTTAAAGTTGTTAAAGTTAAAGTTAAGTTAAGGTTAAAGTTAAAGTGAATGTTAAAGTTCAAGAGAAAGTTAAAGTTAAAAATAAAGTTAAAGTTAAAGTTAAAATGAAAGTTAAAGTTAAGGTCAAAGTTAAAGTTAAAGTTAAAGTTAAGGTTAAAGTTAAAGTTATTATTGTGTGGTAGTCATGAACCTCGCTGTTGTATGTTACTCGGTCATTTAAATATTTCGGCAGATTGCCTAGTTCCATGTTGTGTATAAATTTTAGAGTGTAGTATACAATGAGTGGGGTATCATATCATTTTCTAAGAATAAACCGCATTGCTTTATTTTGTTTCACCTGAAGTTTTGCGATGTTCGAGTCGGCTAACATGAATAATATCGTAGGGCAGTATATGAAATGAGGTTCTATAATGGACCTATAAACCATAACTTTATAATATTTGCTGACGTGCTTGCATGTGCGGAACATAAATCCAATCTTTTTTGATATTTTTGCCTCTGTATATTTAAGATGCTTATCGAACTTAAGTTTCTCATCAATTATAATTCCTAGGTATTTAATTTCTTTGACTTTTTGTATGGTACTATTTGCTATTTCAAGGCTATATTATTTTCTTCTGCATTCTTTCTTCTCATGGTCATCCATTTCTTTTTTTCAATATTTATTTTAAGCTTATTTTGACACAACCAGTTATAAACAGCATTCAAGTCCGCTTGCATTTTAGTTATAGCTTCTATCTCCGACGAACAACTTATTGTCAATAATGCATCATCTGCGAAGAGTCGTATCTTGCAGTGGCTAAGACAGCTCTTTATATCGTTTATATATACAATGAATAATATTGTAGCAAGAATAGATCCTTGTGGAAGACCTATGTCAACATCAACTTCCGGTGACGATGTGCTTCTAATTATGGTTTGCTGTTTTCTGCCAGAAAGGTAGCTTTTAAACCAACGCAGTGCTGTATTACGTACCCCAATGTTATACAGTTTCCTCAGTAGGATGACCCTGTCAATGGTTTCAAATGCCCTTTTTAGGTCCAGGAAGACCGACACTGTTACTAACTTGTTTGATAGGCTTTCTTTCCATTCCGCTATAACCAGGTTTAGAGCGCTTTCACAAGAGTGTTTGGTTCTGAACCCTGATTGTTCGCATATAATAATTTGATTTTTATTCAGGTAATCGAGAAGCTGGTCTTTTACGATTTTCTCTAAAATATTTTCATCACTAGGCAACGTATTAATAGGCCGTATCTCCTCTGGGTTTTCAGTCCCTCTAACTTTTTCAACTGGTATCACTGTCGATGTTTTCCAGCATGCTGGGACTACACCTTCTCTAAAGCTCTCATTAACAATACATGTATAAGCGTATCCAAAATATTCCATACTGTCTTTATATACACCTTCTGTTACCAGTTTTTTTCCTCCATACTTATTTTTTAAATTAGTTGCTGTTCTCAACAGCTGCTCCACATTTATTTGATTCAGTTTCCTTTGTATAATTATCCCAGCATACGCGGTTTTCATATATTCTCATTTTGTGTCTTTCTTGAACGGGCATTTTGAAGCAAATCGTTTCATGGTCTGATATTCTATGGTTTTCTAGATTTTTTATTTCAATTTTATCATTGTTACTATAAAGGTCTATTTTTGTCTGTGACACTTCTGTTACCCTTGTATTAAACTTAATTAGTTGGTGCATTGATGCTATCGCCAATGTATGATTTAGCTGGTTTGTGTACGTTGACTGTTCATTCACATTTATGTTAAAATCGCCTATAATAATATTGTTTTCTATTTCACAAAAATATTCTTCTAGCACCTCGCCCATATGGTTTATAAATTCAGCATCGCTTGTGTTTGGTGAGTGGTATACTACACCAATTTTCCATTTAATCGTATTTTTTAGGGTTTTAATCACAATACACCATAGGTTATTATTAATACTGTTATTAAATACTACTTTAAATTCGATCGATTTATGAATGTATATAAGGACACCACCTGTGTGTCGGCTATGCGAATCGCATCTAACGTGATTATATCCAATAATATTTATTTCTGTTTCACTTCTATTCTCTGTGGTGTGGGTTTCAGCACATAACACAATACTAGGATTTTCTTCTTCCACCATTCTTTGGACTTCGGCTTTGTTTGCCGTAATACTGTTAGTATTGAGGTATATACACTTGAACTCTGCTTTCTCTCTATTTTGTACTTTTATATTGGTGCCTTCATTATTTCTTAATTGCTAATAACCGAGCTTTTGTTTTTTTATTTGTAATTTATTGATATAGCATGGGCACTCTTTATCAAATGTGTCGTGATTAATGTCTATTTCTAACTTCAACTTTTCTTTGGCCTTTATACAATTTAGGCATTTATTTATGGGGGTTTCTTCACACGTTTTTGAGCTATGTTTTCCATGGCACCTATTGCAGGCTTCATCGCTTTTACAATCTGATGCTCTATGATTGAAACTTTTACATTTGTAGCACATTAGTACGCTAATCGCGTCATACACTTTGCATCTTTCCCACCCGATGTTGATTCTCTCAGCTGCCAAAATCTTGGAAAAGTCCTCTTTATCAATTTCAAAAATTATATCTTGCACCATTGTGTTACCTCGTTTTCTCTCAATTTTTTTTACAATTTTTAGTGAACTCTTGCTTACACATTCATTTTGTTTTTTTATGGTGTCTATTAGCATATCATTTTCATATTTAATAATTATGCCCCTGACTACAAAGCTTGGACGAATCTGATCAGGCACTTTTACTTCGTATTCTCTACCAATGTTGTTTTCAATTGCTACTTTTATTTTTTCACGCTCATCATTATTTTCACTATGGATTACCATCACCCCATTATTTCTTGTTTCGATATTTGAAAACTTTAGGTTTTTCGGATCCACCTTGTTGTTCAGATCTTGCTTTGTTATACTCAGTTGAGCAGAGCTCACAGAGTATATTAAGTTTGATTGGATAACGGTTGGTTGTACATATATAACGGAATCGAGATAGATATAGACTTCCATATATCAAATTAATCAGGATCGAAAAAAAAATTGATTGAGCCATGTCCGTCCGTCCGTTAACACGATAACTTGAGTAAATTTCGAGGTATCTTGATGAAATTTGGTATGTAGATTCCTGAGCACTCATCTCAGATCGCTATTTAAAATCAACGATATCGGACTATAACCACGCCCACTTTTTCGATATCGAAAATTTCGAAAAACCGAAAAAGTGCGATAATTCATTACAAAAGACAGATAAAGCGACGAAACTTGGTAGATGAGTTGAACATATGACGCAGAATAGAAAATTAGTAAAATTTTGGACAATGGGCGTGGCACCGCCCACTTTTAAAAGAAGGTAATTTAGAAGTTTTGCAAGCTGTAATTTGGCAGTCGTTGAAGATATCATGATGAACTTTGGCAGGAACGTTACTGCTATTACTATATGTACGCTTAATAAAAATTAGCAAAATCGGAGAAGGACCACGCCTACTTTAAAAAAAAATTTTTTTTAAAGTAAAATTTCAACAAAAAATTTAATATCTTTACAGTATGTAAAATTTTAACAAAAAATTTAATATCTTTACAGTATATAAGTAAATTATGTCAACATTCAACTCCAGTAATGATATGGTGCAACAAAATACAAAAATAAAAGAAAATTTCAAAATGGGCGTGGCTCCGCCCTTTTTCATTTAATTTGTCTAGGATACTTTTAACGCCATAATTCGAACAAAAATTAACCAATCCTTTTGAAATTTGGTAGGGGCATAGATTTTATGACGTTAACTGTTTTCTGTGAAAATGGGCGAAATCCGTTGATGCCACGCCCAGTTTTTATACACAGTCGTCCGTCTGTCCTTCCGCATGGCCGTTAACACGATAACTTGAGCAAAAATCGGCATATCTTTAATGAACTTAGTTCACGCGCTTACTTGAACTCACTTTATCTTGGTATGAAAAATGAACGAAATCCGACTATGACCACGCCCACTTTTTCGATATCGAAAATTACGAAAAATGAAAAAAATGCCATAATTCTATACCAAATACGAAAAAAGGGATGAAACATGGTAAGGTAATTGGATTGTTTTATTGACGCGAAATATAACTTTAGAAAAAACTTTATAAAATGGTTGTGACACCTACCATATTAAGTAGAAGAAAAAGAAAAAGTTCTGCAGGGTGAAATAAAAAACCCTTAAAATCTTGGCAGGTACTACATATATAAATAAATTAGCGGTATCCAACAGATGATGTTCTGGGTCACCCTGGTCCACATTTTGGTCGATATCTGGAAAATGCCTTCACATATACAACTACCACCACTCCCTTTTAAAACTCTCATTAATACCTTTAATTTGATACCCATATCGTACAAACTTATTCTAGAGTCACCCCTGGTCCACCTTTATGGCGATATCTCGAAAAGGCGTCCACCTATAGAACTAAGTCCCACGCCCTTTTAAAATACTCATTAACACCTTTCATTTGATACCCATATTGTACAAACAAATTCTAGGGTCACCCCTGGTCCACCTTTATGGCGATATCTCGAAACGGCGTCCACCTATGGAACTAAGGATTACTCCCTTTTAAAATACTCATTAACACCTTTCATTTGATACCCATATCGTACAAACGCATTCTAGAGTCACCCCTGGTCCACCTTTATGGCGATATCTCGAAAAGGCGACCACCTATACAACAACCATCACTCCCTTTTAAAACCCTCATTAATACCTTTAATTTGATACCCATATCGTACAAACACATTCTAGAGTCACCCCTGGTCCACCTTTATGGCGATATTTCGAAACGGCATCCACCTATAGAACGAAGGCCCACTCCCTTTTAAAAATACTCGTTAACACCTTTCATTTGATACCCATATCGTACAAACAAAGTCTAACCCCTGGTCCACCTTTATTGCGATACCTCGAAAAGGCGTACACCTATAGAACTAAGGCCCACTCCCTTTTAAAATACTCATTAACACCTTTCTTTTGATACCCATATTGTACAAACAAATTCTAGGGTCACCCCTGGTCCACCTTTATGGCGATATCTCGAAACGGCGTCCACCTATGGAACTAAGGATTACTCCCTTTTAAAATACTCATTAACACCTTTCTTTTGATACCCATATTGTACAAACAAATTCTCGGGTCACCCCTGGTCCACCTTTATGGCGATATCTCGAAACGGCGTCCACCTATGGAACTAAGCATTACTCCCTTTTAAAATACTCATTAACACCTTTCATTTGATACCCATATCGTACAAACGCATTCTAGAGTCACCCCTGGTCCACCTTTATGGCGATATCTCGAAAAGGCGACCACCTATACAACAACCATCACTCCTTTTTAAAACCCTCATTAATACCTTTAATTTGATACCCATATCGTACAAACACATTCTAGAGTCACCCCTGGTCCACCTTTATGGCGATATTTCGAAACGGCATCCACCTATAGAACTAAGGCCCACTCCCTTTTAAAATACTCATTAACACCATTCGTTTGATGCTCATATTGAACAAACAAATTCTAGGGTCACCCCTGGTCCACCTTTATGGCGATATCCCGAAACGGCGTCCACCTATGGAACTAAGGATTACTCCCTTTTAAAATACTCATTAACACCTTTCATGTGATACCCATATCGTACAAACGCATTCTAGAGTCACCCCTGGTCCACCTTTATGGCGATATCTCGAAAAGGCGACCACCTATACAACAACCACCACTCCCTTTTAAAACCCTCATTAATACCTATAATTTGATACCCATATCGTACAAACACATTCTAGAGTCACCCCTGGTCCACCTTTGTGGCGATATCTCGAAACGGCGTCCACCTATGGAACTAAGGATTACTCCCTTTTAAAATACTCATTAACACCTTTCATTTGATACCCATATCGTACAAACGCATTCTAGAGTCAACCCTGATCCACCTTTATGGCTATATCCCTAAATGGCGTCCACCTATAGAACTATGGCCCACTTGCTCTTAAAATACTCTTTAATGCCTTTCATTTGATACGCATGTCATACAAACACATTCCAGGGTTTCCCTCGGTTCATTTTCCTACATGGTTATTTTCCCTTATGTTGTCACCATAGCTCTCAACTGAGTATGTAATGTTCGGTTACACCCGAACTTAACCTTCCTTACTTGTTTTTTCACTTGTTTGTTTTCCTTTCGGTTTCAATTATTGCGACGTCTTTTTTAAGCTGTGGTACTTCACTCTTTTTATTATTATTTTTTATGGCATCTGCATATGACACTCTCTTTTCATTATTATTGCTGTTTATTTTTTTTTATTTCAGTATGCACTTTTTCATTGTCTTTACCAATTAACTCTGCCTGCTTTTTCACTTCTTCAACCATATTCTGTACCTTTTCACTGCCTTTGCCTATTAAATCAGTTTTATTTTTTATCTCTTCAACCATGGAATATAAACTTTTCATTTCTCCTATTTTCTTTTCAAATTACTTTTGCGATTTTTCTATCATCGCAGCACGTTGAGTGTAACGACTCTCAACTGCTTCCAATAGAGCTTTTATTTCATTTTGGCTTGTTTTCATTACACTTTCAAACTCAAGCTTATACTCACTTAGAATTGAGTTATTTTTTTTTCACATTAACCTGCATCTCTTGTAACACCAAGTCAACGTTTTGAATATATGTTACACATTCATCACGCATAAACCGAACCATATTGTTTTTCTCGCCAATAATTTTTGAGCTGTATTTATCAACTCCTGAGCATTGAACGCTATCATGGTATATTTTACCACACACACCTTCGCACGGTATACCACTTTCCCATCTGATACCACCATTGCATTTAGCACACACACCCATAATTTTCCTCTTTGTCCCTTTCCCGTTTGTTTATCCGCGTTTGTGGTTTAATTATTTTTATTTTGAGCACTTTTAAATTAATAATATAGATTAAAACCGTTTAAATATAAAATAGTTTCACTTTATTTCTAGCAAAATTATTATAAAACACTTATTGAGTCTCTATCTCACAATTGCAGCGATATTCAACATTTTTTAGGAGCGTTTTACTATTATTTTAGTTAACTTTTCCCGAGCAGAATTTTGTACGTCCATACCGCGCGCATAACGAAAGCTATGCGAGAAGCTATAATCGTGCATCTGTAGTTATAGCTGGTAAACAAGTAGTAAATTCTAGAAACGCCTAGAAATATGCAAACGAGGAAACCGAAGAGTATAAAAGCAGCCCCAGCTGATGCATGGCAATCAGTTTGATTTAAGTATCAGTGTAATTGTGAAGTACTTTAATAAAGGCCATTTTGCATTTTTGAATATTAGAGTTATTTATTCAACAGTTTAGCGATACGAACGTTAGTAAAAGGTTGCAAATAAGCCGAATTGCACTAAATTCGTTACAATATATATGAATTAAGGCTCATATCGGGCGACCATCGCAAGAAAGGAAATACATTCATTACAGGCTTATAAATAAGCTAATAATTATCGTAAACAATCCAAATTAGGACCACTTTCTGACTTTTTTTTTGACTCAGAATATTTGCTGGGTTTGAAGTAATCAAAACATTTCTTGCTTGCTGTTCCGTTTGAAAATTTGTATCGGCGCTTATTCTTTCAAGAATGCTTCGCCTTGTCTAAAAACTATCGAAAATTAATAATATAAGTAAGTATTTTGGACTTTTTTGATTGCAACCACAAATTGGCTCCGCGATATACCCTGACTGGTGTGTCGAGTGTACGAGTTTTGAGTTAGCGCTGACGTCGGTATACCCCACCTTTAAGGGTTTCCTCCCAAATGGTTCCTTTTCCAACAAGGCTTCCCCATTTTTAATGCCTAGCGTCAAAAGCCCGCCCTAACCTGTTATACGATCCGTGATCGAAAAGCAATTTCACTCAAACGATAAATCAGAAACTGTCAAAGAATTCGTAAAAATTATAATATATGATAATATGTTATGGATCTAATCAGTACTGGTATTCACCATTTCACATATTTCCCTAAACCGATTGCCCATTTCAAAGCTATTGCCATTTAAAAAATTGATTTCGGGCCCAGGCCGTATATAATGCACATAAATGATTCCGAAAAGAATCAGATAAGAACTCAGTTATCAGCTTAATAGGTGTCTGATCGAACTCCTGTTTAGGCTCACATGCTGTATGATAAAAGGCTGATATCGGACGATTATTGTAAAAAGAGAAATACACTCATTTTGGGCTCTTAATACATCAAAATACACACAAACTCTTAATGTCAGCTCATCTTTTAACTTTTCTACCTGTGCCTTATTTGTTTCCAATTTCATCATCTGTCATCATATCTACAAATAACCACCAATGTGGTCAGATGTCCTTTGCTGAAATCCAATTGTAGTTGAACTATTGTTTTCAACAGCTTCTTTTCATATCCTGGCTGCTTTAATGTATGTACAATCACATACACTTGCCAGCAAAAAAAAAAACAAAAATCGTTTGCACAAGTTTTGTTAGAAGGGGTTCTCGGAAATCAGCGACATGTAGGTTATGAACAGGCTGCTTTAGTAACATTCTATGGTCCCGAGCTCTTTTGTGGACCCATAAAGGGACACACTAGGGAAACCAATGGCCTAGAAGGTTTAATGTGGTCATATTAATCGTCGGAATGGTACCTTAATTTGTGCTTTGTTACCGAAACGTACCGGATCTATGTCCGGAAAAGGACCATCAACATCGATAACACTGCGCAAAACCTTCGGGGAGCGTTTTTATCGTTAATACAATAACAAGAGGGTGTCAGCGAAACTCTTGGATCTAAGCAGTGAGGACCTACGAACTCTCACTCGGTACTATATGGGACACTGTAATCTACGATATTACCTTAATAAGTTGAATCTATCCTATGAGCAAATCTGTCGCGTTTTTGAGCTGGAGAATGAAACTTCGGTCTTCATGTTTTCTTGCTAGGTAAACCTAGGAAAAAAGCAATAATTTGTATACTCAGTTGAGCAGAGCTCACAGAGTATATTAAGTTTGATTGGATAACGGTTGGTTGTACATATATAAAGGAATCGAGATAGATATAGACTTCCATATATCAAAATAATCAGGATCGAAAAAAAATTTGATTGAGCCATGTCCGTCCGTCCGTCCGTCCGTCCGTCCGTTAACACGATAACTTGAGTAAATTTTGAGGTATCTTGATGAAATTTGGTATGTAGGTTCCTGAGCATCCATCTCAGATCGCTATTTAAAATGAACGATATCGGACTATAACCACGCCCACTTTTTCGATATCGAAAATTTCGAAAAACCGAAAAATTGCGATAATTCATTACAAAAGAGAGATAAAGCGATGAAACTTGGTAGATGAGTTGAACTTATGACGCCGAATAGAAAATTAGTAAAATTTTGGACAATGGGCGTGGCACCGCCCACTTTTAAAAGAAGGTAATTTAAAACTTTTGCAAGCTGTAATTTGGCAGTTGTTGAAGATATCATGATGAAATTTGGCAGGAACGTTACTCCTATTACTATATGTACGCTTAATAAAAATTAGCATAATCGGAGAAGGACCACACCCACTTTAAAAAAAAAATTTTTTTTAAAGTAAAATTTTAACAAAAAATTTAATATCTTTACAGCATATAAGTAAATTATGTCAACATTCAACTCCAGTAATGATATAGTGCAACAAAATACAAAAATAAAAGAAAATTTCAAAATGGGCGTGGCTCCGCCCTTTTTCATTTAATTTGTCTAGGATACTTTTAACGCCATAAGTCGAACAAAAATTAACCACAATCCTTTTGAAATTTGGTAGGGGCATAGATTTTATGACGTTAACTCTTTTCTGTGAAAATGGGCGAAATCGGTTGATGCCACGCCCAGTTTTTATACACAGTCGTCCGTCTGTCCTTCCGCATGGCCGTTAACACGATAACTTGAGCAAAAATCGACATATCTTTAATGAACTTAGTTCACGTGCATACTTGAACTCACTATCTTGGTGTGAAAAATGAAAGAAATCCGATTATGACCACGCCCACTTTTTCGATATCGAAAATTACGAAAAATGAAAAAAAATGCCATAATTCTATACCAAATACGAAAAAAGGGATGAAACATGGTAAGGTAATTGGATTGTTTTATTGAAGCGAAATATAACTTTAGAAAAACTTTATAAAATGGTTGTGACACCTACCATATTAAGTAGAAGAAAATGAAAAAGTTCTGCAGGGCGAAATAAAAAACCCTTAAAATCTTGGCAGGTATTACATATATAAATAAATTAGCGGTATCCAACAGATGATGTTCTGGGTCACCCTGGTCCACATTTTGGTCGATATCTGGAAAACGCCTTCACATATACAACTACCCACCACTCCCTTTTAAACTCTCATTAATACCTTTAATTTGATACCCATATCGTACAAACTCATTTTAGAGCCACCCCTGTCCACCTTTATAGCGATATCTCGAAAGGCGTCCACCTATAGAACTAAGGCCACTCCCTTTTAAAATACTCATTAACTCCTTTCGTTTTGATACCCATATCGTACAAACATATTCTAAAGTCACCCCTGGTCCACCTTTATGGCGATATCTCGAAAAGGCGAACACCTATAGAACGAAGGCCCACTCCTTTTAAAAATACTCATTACACCTTTCATTTGATACCCATATCGCACTAACAAAGCCTAGAGTCACCCCTGGTCCACCTTTATTGCGATACCTCGAAAGGCGTCCACCTGTAGAACTAAGGCCCACTCCCTTTTAAAATACTCATTAACTCCTTTCGTTTGATACCCATATTGCACAAACGAATTCTAGAGTCACCCCTGGCCCACCTTTATGGCGATATCTCGAAACGGCGTCCACCTAAGGAACTAAGGATTACTCCCTTTTAAAATACTCATTAACACCTTTCTTTTGATACCCATATTGTACAAACAAATTCTAGAGTCACCCCTGGTCCACCTTTATGGCGATATTTCGAAAATGCGACCACCTATACAACAACCACCACTCCCTTTTAAAATCCTCATTAATACCTTTAATTTGATACCCATATCGTACAAACTCATTTTAGAGTCCCCCTGGTCACCTTTATGGCGATATTTCGAAAATGCGACCACCTATACAACAACCACCACTCCCTTTTAAAACCCTCATTAATACCTTTAATTTGATACCCATATCGTAAAAACACATTCTAGAGTCACCCCTGGTCCACCTTTATGGCGATATTTCGAAACGGCGTCCACCTATAGAACTAAGGCCCACTCCCTTTTAAAATACTCATTAACACCTTTGTTTGATGCCCATATTGTACAAACAAATTCTAGGGTCACCCCTGGTCCACCTTTATGGCGATATCTCGAAACGGCGTCCACCTATGGGACTAAGGATTACTCCCTTTTAAAATACTTATTAACACCTTTCTTTTGATACCCATATCGTACAAACGCATTCTAGAGTCACCCCTGGTCCACCTTTATGGCGATATCTCGAAAAGGCGACCAACTATACAACAACCACCACTCCCTTTTAAAACCCTCATTAAATAAATAAATAAATGTAAGGCGCGATAACCTCCGAAAAGATCTAAGGCCGAGCTTCTCTTCCAATTTGCGTCGTGCTCCTCTTGATTTTCCCTACAAATTGGCCGGACGGGGACCTACGTGTTTTATGCCGACTCCGAACGGCATCTGCAAGGCAGATGAGTTTTCACTGAGAGCTTTTCATGGCAGAAATACACCCCGGAGCGCTTGCCAAACACTGCCGAGGGGCGACCCCGCTTAGAAAAATTTTCTTCTAATTGAAAAACTTTATTTCTAAAATTTTGATGTTGCTTTGCCCGGGGTGCGAACCCAGGGCATACGGTGTGATAGGCGGAGCACGCTACCATCACACCACGGTGACCTTTAATTTGATACCCCTATCGTACAAACACATTCTAGATTCAACCCTGGTCCACCTTTATGGCGATATTTCGAAACGGCATCCACCTATAGAACTAAGGCCCACTCCCTTTTAAAATACTCATTAACACCATTCGTTTGATGCCCATATTGTACAAACAAATTCTAGGGTCACCCCTGTTCCACCTTTGTGGCGATATCTCGAAACGGCGTCCACCTATGGAACTAAGGATTACTCCCTTTTAAAATACTCATTAACACCTTTAATTTGATACCCATATCGTACAAACGCATTCTAGAGTCAACCCTGATCCACATTTATGGCTATATCCCTAAATGGCGTCCACCTATAGAACTATGGCCCACTCCCTCATAAAATACTCTTTAATGCCTTTCGTTTGATACACATGTCATACAAACACATTCCAGGGTTTCCCTCGGTTCATTTTCCTACATGGTTATTTTCCCTTATATTGTCACAATAGCTCTCAACTGAGTATGTAATGTGCGGTTACACCCGAACTTAACCTTCCTTACTTGTTTTTGTTTGTTTTTTTGAAAATAAAAATTTGCCAATATGGGTGTTTGTACTTAATAATGATCACAATGTTGCCAGATCTTCAACTCATTCCATATGATTTGAACCTTAAAGTAGAAAATCCGGTGGTTTTTAGTTTTTCCTCTTAAAATCCGTTGTTTTCATTATTAATTTCGCTTGTAAAAACCAAAGAATTCATATCAGGTATCGAAATGGGTAATGCTTGGTTTTCACTGGGTGCTTGTCAGTGCAGTCCGCTTAGACTATGAGTTAACAGTTAAAATGAAAAGTAACGGAAAAGGGGGAATTGCCCACCGGTTGCCAACTGACTTCACTTTCTTCCTTCGTTTTCCACCTGGATTTCTATCAATATAATTAGACCACAGCATGTCAAACAACGGGACCGACGGGGTTGCGAAATAATGGAGAAAACAAAATTTGAGGTGAGGTTTTGACCAAACTTTCCGAGCTTTTTCGACTTCGAATCTGTTATGTGACATAAAAGAAACATATTTGACACCAAATGGCCAGCGGCCAGCTTCAGACAGTTCTTCATGTCAGCCATTTTTTCAAATGAAAATTAGCGCCCTTTGTGTTAAATTGTTCTTGTCTTAAAAAAGTGATATTTTAAGAAATAACGAAAATCAAGCAATTTTTGTAATTTTTTGAAACACCCTACTATACATATACTAGCTTTACTCTATACAAAAACTCCCTTTTACTTGTTTCCCTTTTTGCACAACGTAATGCGCTTTAAAGACTTGAACAGCTTTAAGTTGAAATTGTGGTTTGCTCAGCTTATCAGCTGTGGGGTGTGGGAGTGGGGCGTATGAGTAATGCATTATGTATTTATGCTCTCTTAGTTGCCTGCCTGTTGGTTGCTGATGATGATAGTGGTTTTTGCTTTCGATTAACTGGGTCAACAGCAAAGTGAATTTTTCGAATGAAATGTACATAGTCTGGCGGCACAAACCACACAATTGGAAAACGTAGAATTTGAATTAATAAAGGCAATATTTGTTTTTAATATTAAAACGGGATTTAATAATTGATTTTTTGATTGCAAAGGCTGAAATGAATTAGCTGCATGTTGCACAGGAGAATTTAAACTTGAGAGCAATGCACTGATGTTCTATTTTATACGAGAAATATTAAATTGGATAAAATAATAAATTTCATTTATTTGCAATGGAATTATAGACTCTGTCAGAAGCTGTGTCCAAATTTTGAATGTTAAATAACTGTAAGCTTTTTTTAAATTAACCCTAATTTTTATACTCAGCTGAGCAGAGCTCATAGAGTATATTAATTTTGTTCGCATAACGGTACCCTGTAACGGCATAAACTAATCGAGATAGATATAGACTTCTATATATCAAAATGATATGGGCGAAAAAAGAAATTCATTTAGCCATGTCCGCCCGTCCGTCCGTAAACACGATAACTTGAGCAAATTTTGAGGTATCTTGATGAATGATAAGTTCCTGGGCACTCATCTCAGATCGCTATGTAAAATGAACGAAATCGGACTATAACCATGCCCACTTTTTCGATATCGAAAATTTCGAAAAACAGAAAAAGTGCGATAACTCATTACCAAAGACGGATAAAGCGATGAAACTTGGTAGGTGGGTTGACCTTATGACGCAGAATAGAAATATAGAAAAATTTTGGACAATGGGCGTGGTAACGCCCACTTTTAAAAGAAGGTAATTTAAAAGTTTTGCAAGCTGTAATTTGGCAGTCGTTGAAGATATCATGATGAAATTCGGCAGGAACGTTACTCCTATTACTATATGTGTTCTAAATAAGAATTGGCAAAATCAGATGACTAACACGCCCACTCTTTAAAAAAGAAATTTTTTTAGTCAAATTTTAACAAAAATTTAATATCTTTACAGTATATAAGTAAATTATGTCACATTCAACGCCAGTAATGATATGGTGCAACAAAATACAAAAATAAAAGAAAATTTTAAAATGGGCGTGGCTCCGCCCTTTTTCATTTAATTTGTCTAGAATACTTTTAATGCCATGCGTCGAACAAAAATTTATGAATCCTTGTGAAATTTGGTAAGGGCATAGCTTCTATGACGAGAACTGTTTTCTGTTAAAATTGGCGAAATCGGTTGAAGCCACGCCCAGTTTTTATACACAGTCGACCGTCTATCATTCCGCTCTGCCGTTAACACGATAACATGAGCAAAAATCGATATATCTTTACTAAACTTAGTTCACGTACTTATCTGAACTCACTTTATCTTGGCGAAATCCGACTATGACCACGCCCACTTTTTCGATATCGAAAATTTCGAAAAATGAAACAAATGCCATAATTCTATACCAAATACGAAAAAAGGGATGAAACATGGTGATTGATTTGGTTTATTGACGCAAAATATAACTTTAGAAAAAACTTTGTAAAATAGATATCCCGAAATGTCGTCCTCCTATAGAACTATGGCCCACTCCCTTTTAAAATACTCTTTAATACCTTCCCTTTGATACCCATGTCATACAAACACATTCCATGGTTACCCTAGGTTCATTTTCCTAAATGGTGATTTTCCCTTATTTTGTCTCCAAAGATCTCAGCTGAGTATGAAATGTTCGGTTACACCCGAACTTAGCCTTCCTTACTTGTTTGTGGTTAACTTTTTCGGTTCTGACTACTTACTCACTCTTTTGTAAGTTATAAGTCTGCCTGGTATTATTCAGTCCCAACTTTTTTGCATTCTACAACTTGCATTGTTAGTTTTGGTGTTAATGATTTATCTGTCATCGATGTGTGTCATGCATCTATGCACAATTCGTAAGCAATCTAAAGTTGATACATATATTTTAAATCAGTTCGGTTCTTTTTTTTTTATTTTTCAAGAGTTGTTTTCCTCACAGTTGGCTGGACAAATTAATTGACAATAGCAGCTTTTTTATGACCGTATATACGTTTTTGTATATAAATGAATGAGTTTTAATAGACAACTTCCGGTGTGCACAAAAATGCCAATGTAACCAACAACTTTTTTTAAGTAAAGTAGCAGTTTTATTTATAAAGCTTCAAAATTCAGGAAGTTAAAACTGATTTGGGCAAAACTAAAAAATGACTGTAAAACTAGGTTAGTATTTTTTGTTGTGTTTGTGTGAAAATCAGAGATTACATTAAACGGTTAACCCAAAATATAATAAAAACAAGTAAGGAAGGCTAAGTTCGGGTGTAAACGAACATTACATACTCAGCTGAGATCTTTGGAGACAAAATAAGGGAACATCGTCATGTAGGAAAATGAACCTAGGGTAACCCTGGAATGTGTTTGTATGACATGGTTATCAAATGGAAGGTATTAAAGAGTATTTTAAAAGGGAGTGGGCCATAGTTCTATAGGAGGACGACATTTCGGGATATCGCTATAAAGGTGGACCAGGGGTGACTCTAGAATGTGTTTGTACGATATGGGCATCAAATGAAAGGTGTTAATGAGTATTTTAAAAGGGGGTGGGCCATAGTTCTATAGGTGGACGCCTTTTCGAGATATCGCCATAAAGTTGGACCAGGGCTGACTCTACAATGTGTTTTTACGATGTGGGCATCAAATGAAAGGTGTTAATGAGTATTTTAAAAGGGAGTGTGCCTTGGTTCTATAGGTGGACACCTGTGTATAAAAACTGGGCGTGGCTTGAACCAATTTCGTCCATTTTCACAGAAACCAGTTACATAGAAGCTATGTCCTTACACAAGGATTGTATTTTGTTGCACCATATCATTACTGGAGTTGAATGTTGACATAATTTACTTATATACTGTAAAGATATTAAGTTTTTTGTTAAAATTTGACTTTAAAAATTTTTCTTTTTAAAAAGTGGGCGTGTTCCTCATCCGATTTTGCAAATTTTTGTTTAGAACACATATAGTAATAGGAGTAACGTTTCTGCCAAATTTTATCATAATATCTTCAACGACTGCCAAATTACAGCTTGCAAAACTTTTAATTTACCTTCTTTTAAAAGTGAGCGGTGCCACGCCCATTGTCCAAAATTTTGCTAATTTTCTCTGCCGCGTCATAAGGTCAACCACCAAGGCCACCTACCAAGTTTCGTCGCTTTATCCGTCTTTGGTAATGAATTATCGCACTTTTTCGGTTTTTCGAAATTTTCGATATCGAAAAAGTGGGCGTGGTTATAGTCCGATTTCGTTCATTTTAAATAGGAATCTGAGATGAGTGCCCAGGAACTTACATATCAAATTTCATCAAGATACCTCAAAATTTACTCAAGTTATCGTGTTTACGGACGGACGGACGAACGGGCGGGCATGGCTAAATGAATTTATTTTTTCGCCTAGATCATTTTGATATATGGAAGTCTATATCTATCTCGATTAGTTTATGCCGTTACGGATTACCGCTATGCGAACAAAATTAATATACTCTGTGAGCTCTGCTCAGCTCATAACGAAGACTCTCTGTTCACAGAGTTTTTGGAGAGAAGCCTTCCATTAGGAATTTAGATCCCTTCCATTGCTGGACTGCTGTGAGTAAAATGGCGTCCCTAGTGATGACGCGATTGATGAATGCCGAAAGGGAGCGCAGAGAAATGCGCATGCGAAGCAGTGGCAACTAAATCTACTCTTCCTGAATTAAGCATGCAGCCGATCCGTCTGGTTAGGGCTGGATGAACTTGAATGTACTTAAGACCCACTACCGACTTTCCTTTGCTGTTTTGGAGAACAGTTTACTTATTCAAATGTTTGGAGAAAATTTGGAATCAAAAATCGTGCGATCTTCGCCTGCGACGCCACTTTTCTTTATTTTGGTTTCATTAAAGTGCAAAATCGGGCTAAAAGCTGGACCCGTGATAACTCCTTCACAATTAGAAGAATATATTCAACTTAACCCATTCTACGGTTTTTTCTTTTGTTTTGGGCTAATCTTTAATACCCGTAATGTTAATAAGGGCAAACGGAAACTTTATAAATGGTCATAAAATCAAGTTAGGAAAGGACACAACGCCCATTGACTTTATGACCATTTGAAGTGGTCATAAAGCCAAACGACCTTGTGGCCATTTGAAGCGGTCATAATGTGATTTGACCTTCTGTGCGTTGACTTAATGTCACCCCGCCCAGAAAGTGCTTAGTCAACAGTCCAAAAATCCCCTTCCCGCATATGGAAGAGTAGGGTAGTTTCTCTGCCTTGAGCTATGCGATATAATCTTTTCTCAATCTTAGGCTCTCCATACGTTTCTAAGAGACTAAGTGAGTTCCTTTTCGTGCAAATAAAAATGTGTATAATAGCACTATAACTGTGCGCCATTCAAAAGCGACGGATGCTATCAATTTAAACATTTTACGCTTAAGTGGTCAGCTCTGCTTTCTTCAATTCGTCTAATTATCTTTTTTTTTAACAAACATATGCAACGTTGACCTTGCCCATATGATGAATTGTCTGTTATATTTTTATACCCAACTGTACTTGTACATAGGGTATTATAACTTTGATGGATAACGTTTGGTTGTACAGGTATAAAGGAATCGAGATAGATACAGACTTCCATATATCAAAATCATCAGCATCGAAAAAAAAAGTTGATTGAGCCATGTCCGTCCGTCCGTCTGTCCGTAACGATAACTTGAGTAAATATTGAGGTATCTTCACCAAATTTGGTACACGAACTTATCTGGGCCCAGAATAGATTGGTATTGAAACTGAGCGAAATCGGATGATAACCACGCCCACTTTTTATATATAAAATATTTTGGAAAACACAAAAACCTGATTGTTTAGTAAATAATACACCTAGAATGTTGAAATTTGACGTGTGGACTGATATTGAAAATGGGCGTGGCACCGCCCACTTGTGATAAAATCAATTTTACAAATATTATTAATCATAAATCAAAAATCGTTAAACGTATCGTAACAAAATTCGGCCTTTACTATAAGGAATGCTTTGAAGAAAAAATAACGAAATCGGTTAAGGACCACGCCCACTTTTATATAAAAGATTTTTGAAAGGGTCGTGGACGAATAAAATAAGCTTTATCTTTGCAAAAAAGAGCTTTATATCAATGGTATTTCATTTCCCAAGTGGATTTATAACAATAAATGGGAAAACTTCAAATTTAAAAAACTGGGCGTGGTACCGTCCCTTTTATGACTAAGCAATTTTCTGTGTTATCGGGAGCCATAACTCGAAGAAAAATTAGTTCAGATTAGAACCATATGTATATGTATTATTGCGAAGCCTTGTGACACTATTAAGCACACAGAACAAACAATACCAGCATTTCAAGTGTACAGCTGGGTATGTAATGTTCGGTTTCACCCGAACTTAGACTTCCTTACTTGTTATGTTTACAATTACTTCATCATTTAATATCATAACTGTCATTCAACTTTGGCTTAAAAGTACGCGTTAGTGGTGGGTAATGACACTATTTTTTGAGTGTTAACACAGTAGCACAGGCACACTTTGCAGTGTTAACACATTGTGTTGACACAATTGTGTTATAACTGATTATCGAAAGTCGATATGAGTGTTGGCACAATATCAGAGCACAGTACTGTGTTACGTACCTCTAACGCCATTTTTGACGCCATTTAGAAAAGTAAATCATGGCAACATTTATCTTCTTTCATACTCCCATGTTTAGGGAATCTACGTTATATAACCACAACTTTTGTTTAAATAGAACATTTTCAACTTAGAGTATACATTTTGTGCCCACATCTTTTAAACGTAATACACAGGCAAGATTATGAGTACAATCAACACACAAGCAAAACACAAGCACAGTGGACTATGTATGTATGAATGTGCACTTACGATCTGAGTGTCATTCTCTGTGCTATAGAAACAGTTAGCTTTGTGCCATCGAGTGTGCCACTGTGTTATAAATTAATCGATAAGTGTGCGTGTGCGTGCCGCACATTACTGAGTGTTAACACAATAACACAGCACAGTGCTGTGTTAATCAGCCTTAGTACGCGTATCCATAATAGGAAAGCACTACAACTAGAAATCAGTAGTTGGAGATGAGTTAAGCGTGAACATTTCTTAAGAAGCTCATGAAACTTCGATGAAAATAATTTATCCGTAGTTTTGTGTTGTTCTCCTTAAGCGAAATATCTTAAATGGCTCTTATATCTAACAAAGTATATTACATAAAAATATGTACATATGTGCACATGTATGTTATTTACTATTTAATCTTTAAATTTCTGTTCTATATTACAGAGAGTGTTAAATCCATACTGGGCCGTCACACAAAAATTCTTGTAAAATATATGGTTAAATTGGAGACGAAAGGTGATAAAACCGAAAATCGTGTTTTGGTAAGTACCCGCATCATATCTTTATATACCAAAATTTTATTGACCCCTTCTATTGTAATTGTAAATACATATGAATGTAAGTGTGTATGTTGATTCACGTAATATTGCAATAACCACTTACATGCGACCTTGTCCGCCTTGTTCATATGGTGCCAGTGACAATCCCAGGCGTTAATATTTTAATAAACATAGGTGTCATATTAAGTTCACTTGTCTAGCATTTGAGTGTACAATAACACATACACTCATATACATGCAGTCTGAAAAAAACTATACACTACCCTACTGGAAATGTTAACAATAAATCTAATCTGAGACATCATATACATTTTTTACTGAATTAGAACATGTTGTCAAGAAAATTGAACGTTGCCGTGCATTTTTTTTTTTTTTTGATGTGCATACATCTTTGCTCACTATATGGACTAATCCGGAATGTAAGCATAAGGTAGATGTAAACATAAGCGTAGTCTTTCGAAGTGATATGTGGGAAGGCCATTGGGAGTGTTACCGATGTTGATGGTCCTTTGCCGAATGTAGATCCGGTACGTTCCGGTACACTCAGAGAAAAAATCGTTTTTAAACGGTTTTATTTAGCTTGAGTTGACAGGCAGGCCGCATGCACGGCCGCACGGCCGTTGTGAACGAATCTTGTAATTGAAATTTAAGTAACTTCCCGATAAGCTACAAGCTTGAATCTTGGAATATAGTTCAGAACCCGATGACAATACAATAATAAAAAAAAAAATCGCCGCTAGGTGGCGCATGGAGATCGAGATATTCGCAAAATTCGCATTTGTGGTCCGATTTGGCTCATATTTGGAACACATAATACATGCAAGAATAGAAATCGACCTATGATGTCCGATTTGGTTCATATTTGGAACAAATATTACATACAGTCCGGTAGAAGTGACATCAAAATAGTTTGGAGTTCAAGAGACAAACATACGTGGCGCAGAGTCGAGTAAAGTCTTTGGAAGGATTATGTATTGAGGACTTAGGTTGTAACAAATTGTCAGGAAAGAGTCCTTGTAATAATGAGTCACTAAATGAACTAAATAGAATGAGAAATAATAGGCAATTAAATAAAGACTAAAAACTTGAAAATAAAATAATTTAAAAAAAAAATTTTAAGTTAAACCGTTGTATTGAAAACAATACTTACATGAAATAATAATAATACGAAAAGCTATAGAATAATTAGGTAGGTCCTAGGTACTAGTCATCACACTCCTCACCAATCTAGGGCATTGATAAGCAATTAAATAAAAGCGTTGGACGCGTAAAATTCCTATTGATAGTCATAAGTAAAACCAACTGAACCTTAATCAGGTTATGCTACGCCTCACATTTTTAGAAATTTCACGCGCTCAACGCTTTTATTTAATTGTCTGATCAACCTCCTAGATTGATAAGGAGTGTGATGACTAGTACCTAGGACCTACCTAATTATTTTCTAGCTTTTCGTATTATTATTATTTCATGTAAATATTGTTTTCAATAAAACCGTTTAACTTAAAAATTTTTTTTTAAATATTTTATTTCTTAACTCGTGACCGATGGGCTTGTTTTAAGAACAGTTTCCAAAAACACCGTTCGTATTTGATAACCTGTGCTCATTTCAAGCACTTCTTGGGCTTGATTTAAGATTTATCGTGCTCACGTTAGAGAACGATTTGAGTTCTATTTAACAGTTTTCGGTCTCAATTCAAGAACGGGTTGTACTTGATCATTGGTGGGAGTGGGACGGTACCATTTATTTATTTTTTTTTATTAATAAATAATTTTTTTGTCATTAATAAAAAATATTACGTTATTACATTGTAGTGCACACGAATTATACCGTTTCTTTTTTCTTGAACTCAATTTAAGAACATTGTTCTTAATTTAAGAACATTGTCCTCATTAATAGAACATTTGTTCATATTTTAAGAGCAGCCGTTCTCTTTTCAAGAAAATTTGTTGGCAGTTCAAGAACAAGGCTGTTGTTTTAAGAACAGGTCGTTCGTTTTTCAAGAACATAAAAGTAAAAACATAAAAAGCTTGAATTGAGTCCGGTGGTGCTGGATTTTATAACGGCGTTTTTCTCTGAGTGTGACAAGCACCATAAAGGTACTAGTCCTACCATCTCGGGAACGATTTGATATGACTACATGCAATCTGCTAGGCCATACCACCCTCCCACCCCTAGATCCATCAACAGTTCGGGGTCTCCAGAGCCTCGGCTTCTAATGAAACAGGATTCGCCACGGATAGGTGAGGTTGACAATTGGGTAGGAGAAGCTATATAAAGCGCTGGCAACCCCTTGAGAGGGTTGCGCTACACAACCCCTTTAATCAATTTAGTATTTTAGTCGGCTCTTACGACAGGCATACCTACCGTGGGTATATTCAAAACCCACTAACCCGCTGGGGGGAAAACGTAATCGTAATCGGAGTCCCTGCATTGTAGCGTAATGTTTGGACCATGTACATTGCAGAGTTCAAATGGAAGAAATGAGACAGTTTGTTATAGGTGTGTTATTGACTAGGTATGGACGACGTATCGATTTGTAATAAATTTGCAATCAATAACAAATTGTATCAACGAGCTACCGATTATTTAATCGACGAGTTGTATGTTTTATATCGAAAAGTTATCCATTTATTATTATTACAATTGTAATAGAAATATTATCAAAAAGTTTTCGATTGCTTATCGAAAAAATATCGATATGTTATCAAAAAGTTATCGAAAATGTATCGAAATGTCACCAACTTGTTATCGAAATGTTATCGATTTGTTATCAAAAAGCTATCAATTTTTTATAGGTTCCATCAGTTTCTCAACGCCGTGTCATCGATTTGTTATCGACGACTCATCGGATTGATCGGATCGGACAGATACCGATAAAAATTGTATCTTTAGTCGACGACTTATCTGTAACTCGCCGATTACAAGCTGATAAGTAGCCGATGACTCGGCGATAAAAATTCGGTAACTCTATAAGGACTCCTTTTCGACAGAAAGCTTCAACCCCTGGTGGAACTAAGTTAACTTAAAAGCATTAGTTTTCTGTACGTACACCTGTATTTTTACACATAGAACTTCACGAGTTCTTGGTACTCACGCCGTTTTTTAAATTGGTAGCAGATTCGGCAGACGTTGCCCTTCCTAAACTTCGATTTACCTGCACAATATTAAACAAATTTCAAGAATTCCTCTCCTCTTTTCTCTAGTATCATTTCTTCTCTCCTTATTCGCTACTTTTTCTCTTTCCTTTTTCGTCTCTCTTTCCCTCAGCCTTATTCATCTGCAACCTCAACTTTACACTTGCATTAATATATTAAACAAAAAAATCTCCAAATGAATAGCCTGGGAAAAAATCTATTTATATACCAAATTAAAGCTCACCGCAGATATTCGGTCTCTGGTCCACTTTCCCAAAAAAAAATCCCAATTATTACCTATGCATAAAGCAACTTATATACAACATTTCAAACCAATCGCACCACAAATAACGAATTTCCGAAATCCTTTTTCTTGTTATCCTTGTTTCCTTATTCTCTTTTAATTTAGATTTGTTTATTTCATGGTATAAAAAAAGAAAATTATTTCTTTGGCATTATTCCCATTCTTACTTAAAATTTGATTTATTCAACTTTTTCTTGATGTCATATTGGGGACTTTTACGAGCTCCCGGGCACCAATATTTTGCCGCCTTTTGTCAGCTTGTTGCGTTGTACTTATATTGCTTGAATCGTATCTTTATTCTAACCAAGTGCTACAAGCGATTCGTTGTAGTATTTTTTTGTTTTGTAACTATCGCGGCATATATAACGAGAAGGAGCGCAATCTCTCGCGGGTACCGCCCAATATTTTGGAATTCATGTGCTATGCACGGTGATGTTCTATTTCTGGCGATAAAGCATGTGCCAGAGGATTTGATTTGAAAATGTGAGTAGCCTTTAAAATAATGGGCGAATTGTAATCTGACCTAATGGCGTTTTCTTTTCTGAAAAAAATGCTACCCTCATGCTATGCTCTTAAAATATACATAATTTTTGAATTAAATAACCTGGCGCTATGCAAAATGGCTCTTTTGAGAACCCTTTTGTGATTCAGGGGTCGCCAGCGCAATATATAGCTTCTCCAACCCGTTTGTCAACCTCACCTATCCGTGCGAATCCTGTTTTATTTACAGCCAACGCTCTGGCGACCCCGAACTCCTTATGGATCTAGGGGGTGAGAGAGCGGGAAGGCCTAGAAGGTCGCATTTGGTCATAACAAATCGTTCCCGAGATGGTTGGGCTTGGTAAGGGAACGTACCGGATCTGCATCCGACAAAGGACAATAAACATCGATAGCACTCCCCAAGGCCTTCGGGGAGTGTCCTTATCGGCACAACAACAACAGCAGCCAACAGGACGACACAATTTTTAGATAAGAAAACGCCATTAGATTGCCCCGATCAGTCGTTTGATGGTTAGGGGCTTCATCAGGTCAAAGTTTGAGATTAATTAAAATAAATTTAAGTAGCGATAACCTCCTCCAAAGAGATTTTATGCCGAGATTCTCTTCCAATTTGCGTCATGCTCCTTTTAGTTTTCCCTACAAATTGGCGGGACGGGACCTACTTGTTTTATACCGACTCCGAACGGCATCTGCAAGGGGCGACCCCGCTTAGAAAAACTTTCTGCTAATTGAAAAACCTTATTTCTAAAATTTTGATGTTGCTTTGCCCGGGGTGCGAACCCAGGGCATACGGTGTGGCAGGCGGAGCACGCTACCATCACACCACGGCGGCCGCAAGTTTAAGATTAAGGCATTTCAATAGGACATGTGTATAACTTTCAGCATGTCGAGCGCCCACAACGGTACTTTGGCATGATCGTTATTAGCTGAGGTCATATAACTGAACCATCAGTGCGTAGAGTGTGCTGGTCAGTTTTTTGTTGGGCGAGAGAATAAGTATCGATCAATAAAATTAATTTTGCTTAGCAGAGGTTATGGCGGATTAACTGACAGATAGTTAATGTGGCGCCCAAAAACAAACTGTGGAATCACTGTCTAGCTTACCGCTTTCATATGTTTTGTTCAATTTTTTCCTGCTGGGTATGCGCTGCTGTGGCGATTTAAGCAGCCAACTTCAAATTAAATTGTCGTTACAGCAATATAAGAGCGCGTTTACACATGCTGAGTGAGGTATTTGGCACTTAGATCTGCACAAATGTGCGAAATTTTTGCATGGACACTCGAGCTCTTACCACAAGTTTATAAAATTTATATATTTACATACATATATCAAATAGATTGCGTATGTTGTGTCATGGTTACTTTGTGGGATTATCTAATTCATTTATGAATTTGTGGTTAGCAGCATGCAGAGTTGCAGATCCAATTGCATTTGACAGCTTTAGCGCAACAGCATTCATTACCCAGCTTTGTGTGGTGGAATGTAAAAAAAAACAGGACGCTTCAGTTAAAGGCTGTGGAAATGTTTTTAACACCAAACGCATTAGTTCTTTCCTAAGGATAATCGAGATTAGCTTTACAGCTTGGGCATGCTTGCGTCTTTTGATAAGTTGAGTTAAGTTGTGTTGAATTGCAGCTGCTACTTATAAGGAGAATCTGAATTGCACACCGTAAAGATTCATAGAGCTGCCACATTAATTGCGGACGACACCAGCTCCAATTACTTAGTGGAACGCTGCGTTGCAACGGTGCAGTACCTTCGGAAATCCGAGGAAACCAAACTACTTAGTCATACCAGTCCTTCTATAATAAAAATAAATACTTTGCACGATTTACCTCTGAGGAGATTTAGGCCGAGTCCAATTTACGTCGTGCTCCTCTTTTTAATTGTTGCTACAAATACTTTGGACAGTACCTTCATATTTTATTCCGACTCCGAACCGCAGTTCAAAGTTTGATTGGCAGGAACACACTCAGAGTGGTTGCCGCTTAGAAAACCGTTTCCCAATGAAACAAAGTTTTTATGTCGTTGGTCTTTGTCGGTGACATGAACCCAAGACCTTAGCACGCTACCAACACACCACGGCGGCCTGGCTAAAGGCTGAGTAACAAATTTACTTATGACCATATTTTTAGTGCTGACCTTACGGACTTCTTAACCAGGACCACCCGCTCGAGGCTTAGATAAAAAGCTATGGGATTTGAAGAGAAATTTGCCCATTCTCCCTAGCTACAACAGTTCGACAGTCACACTCACTCACGCCCTTGGTCTCAGGGGAGATCCATCTTGTCCAAAGCTCCAAGGCTTGCTCCTTCTCACACCGCTCCAAACATGGCCTGAGATTTAAGGTCTTTGCAACCATATATATACTCTTCCATTTTTCGTGGTGGTGGTCTTATCCTCCATTCCTTCATGTTGTTCAATGTTCTCAAAAGGTCGACCATTTTTATAACCAATGTTGCTCATAATCAAGAAGTCATCTTCCTCAGAAGACGGCTGTTTGCTCACTTTCTTAAGGCTCTCCTTATTCAATTCCCGAAAAATAACCGTTTTGGTTCTAAGTTTAAACTTTGGAACTTTTTGGAATTTTAGACCCTTGTATCCCAGTCTGGGATGTTGTTGTTGTTGTAACTGCAAAACTATCCCCGAAAGGTTTGGACATCTTCCGGAGCAAGCTCCACTGCCACGCCAACAATTTATTTGCCCGCTTGTACCTTCGGTTCGACTCTCTTGCTAATTGGAGATAAAAGCCACTTGTTTCAAATTAATGCTTTTGTATATCTCTGACTACTTGGCTTTGTGACCTGTTTTTATCGCCTTAAAGTATGCTACACAAGTTTTGTATGCCCTCTTCCCTTTGTACACTTGTCTTGATATCGAACATGGAACGGTTTATTCCAACTTTTCATAACTCTTTGGTATTTGTGGCTAACCAGCGCCACTGCGACTGATCGTTACGGTGGCACACTTGAAAAATGCAGCAGCTGTCATGTTGGAATTCGAAACATGTGTCATTGAACTAATAGTTATCAGGCAAACTGACGAACATAGCCAATAAATTGCAGCACATAATAAAACAAATAACAATCAACCATTCAATAGCGAACAAGCAACAGTAGGGGCCGTGAAATGTAGCAGAAGGAACTCATTCAAAACGTTGCATACGAAAAATGTATACAAAGTGGTGCCGAAACAGAAATCGATATTATATCGAAAATTCATTCGATAGTTTTTTTTTTTTCCAATTATTGTCACAGGAAATACTAGAGAATTTTTAATAATAATCGAAGTTCGAAAACGGCAAAATTCATCTACAAAGAGTTTATATTAGGTCCACTTTTTTCTTTACCAAATAATTTAAAAAATGTTACGTATACGAGCCGGGACGCGTATTTTCAGGTGGTACGGATATGTGAGCGTGTAATTGGTTGCTGTTTAATAAGAAAACGTGCTCATTCCATTAGGGGTACGTTTTTAAGGACAGAAAAATTAAAAAAAAACTTTGTTAAAAAACAAAACGATATATTGATTTTTTCCCCATAAAATCGAAACAACATTTTTTGTCCATCCCTAATACAAAGCCGCTCGTATACAGTGAAACCGCAACATAACAAACCCTGAATCTAATAAAAAATCAAGCTGATTGTAAATAATAAGAGCCGCCATTGCTCCAGGTCATTTACTTAGGTAGAAATTTTACCCTAAATCGTTTATTAAGTAGAAGTTTTTGAACTTTTGGGCCTTACAAAGTGACGGGTGGGACATTTTTACTCAACTTTAAGTCTTTAACAAGTAATTATAGAGGTTTCGAAATATTAAAACGTAGAGGCGTATACTCATTTGATACGAAGCTCATGAAATATAAAACTTAGGTGTATCATTTACTCAAAAAACTACAATTTTATAAAAGTCACGGAAGGGACTACAAAATCACCCGGCTATGTAATGGATGTCTTCACTTGCCAATTTCACATGAACTATGAAAATCTTTTAACAATTGGCTGCACTTTATACTTTAGTTGGGAAATCAGATCCAATTTGTACCTTCATGTAACTTGTAAATGAAAAAAAAAAAAAAAAATAAAAGTTCATTTTAGCTTGTGACGGGTGGGACAAGTTGCATTGGATGCACATAATGTGTGAATATATTTCAACTGATTGCTTCAATGTAAATATCTATTTTATATTTGATATACCAAGAAAACTTAAAAAAAAGGGATTTCTAGAGATAGTTTCTTGGCGGACCGTTTCTTATCTTTTCCTTTCAAGTTAATATGTGCATTTTTACAGCAAACACCAACAACACTCCATGATTATTCGATACCAAAATGAAGCAAATCATGTAAGGACGGTACTGTATGTACCGAAGACCTTCTACCTTTAATGAATCGAGCTGAACAACAATCTGATCAAATTTCAAAAATTCGTAATATCTGAATAATCAGCTGTATACGACATATAAGATATAGCCTAATTGATTGATAATACTCACACAGAAAGTTTCACGACTCTTGCTATCTACATGAGTTAGCTATGACGATGATCCCCTTACCGGGCTTGACGATTTTTTCAGAAACAATGTATGCCAACTCTAAAATGTGCCCATTCACTACATTTCTTTGAAGATATCTCAAATATTGAGTGACTAATTTGCGTCCTAACGGACAGACAGATGGACATAGCTTAATTAACTCAACTCGTCATTCTGATCATTTCGGCATACTTATTGTGGGGTCTATGTGTTCTCCTTAAAGAGCTTAAAGTAACTATAACTAATATTTTTCAAACTTTACCCCCGTAATAGAACAAAAAATGTTTGGTTCCATATGGTGCTGATATTCAAATGCTTGGCCGACCTAATCTTATTGCTATTAAGATCACCTGATATTTGATCTATAGTTAAAGGAGATTATGCATGTATTTCGGAGTTTAGTTTAGAAGAGCTCTCTTTTGATGATGGTGGACTGAATAGCCGTAAGAACTAATTTGAAAGCAACTTAAAGACTGCAGATTCCTTACTCTACTCCCCTGAGCATGAAATCAGAACGGAACAGTTGCCTATTATTTTCATTGTCTCAGCAACTTCACTCCCATCGCATTTCAGCCATGTTTACCTTGATTTCCTCTATTTTCTATGAGAGTTCTTTTAACTAAAAGAGCCTGCTGGGTTTTACCCTTTCCACAAAATTCATGCGGCGTTTAGTTTTAATATTTAAAGCCTTTTTTTCGCTAACCATTGTTATAGAAGTCAAAGTTAACCATATTCGAAATACATATTTGTAATTGAAGGATCACTTTTTACAGAATCATATAAATATAGCATTGATACAGAGTTATAGCGATTCGAAGTTTGCAAAGACAGTACATTCCAAAACCTTTTTAATAGGTGTTGTTCTGATACCAACTTGTATTCTATACCTGTATTCAGTTTAAATAATCGAGAAACGTAATCGAAACCTAAAAAAGTATCAAGGGAAATTGCTCGATACCTATTCGTATCGTACTCACGTATTACAAAAACATTGGATTATGTTGAACGTTTCAATTTTGTCAAAAAAATCAATAAAGTCAATAAATCAAACGTTAATGTGCAAAAAAAGTTTTATCCAGCTCATGTAATCATTTCATTTTGCCCAAAGAACATAGATTTTGAACGGGTAAAAAACTGAGACTCCTTATCTTCTATTTTATATATTGGTGTAAATTATTAAAATGGGCTTTGACGTTTCCGTAGGTTTCTTGGTGTCAGCTAATTTATGAGCTGAATTCAATATTCTCAAAATCGAACCTTTTTTGGGGAATTTTTATACGGGTACTCAAAATTGCGGATGGTTGCAAATCTATAAATAAAATTGGCGAGAATTAGCAGAGCAAAATTTACAAAAGTACAAGAGCCGCTACCTGACATGAAAAATCGGCAACTCGATAAGGTGCTCACGTACTCGATACCCAAAGAAGTACTTTGTACGAGGTAACCGACTACGTAAATTTCTCGGCATCGGAGCAACACTATATATTTTTAATTGGCTTTATTTAAAAAAAAAAAGTTATCCATTAATTTGGCCAGGGACTTACAGAAGTACCCCAAGGCTTGCACGCTCCGTTAGGCCACTTTGCATACAGGCTTTAACTGACCATCACCGGTACTAACCAAAAAAACAAACGCTTTCCTTAAAAGGGCTAGATAAGAAAAAAAACCAGCGGTCCAAACCAGCGGTCCTAAAATAAGGAACCACTTTGGACCCGAGTAGCAACAGTGTTTGCCACCACCATTCTCCTCTCTCTGCAGCTCTCTTTTTCTTTTTCCTCTATCTCACCTTTATTTATCTATCTCTTACTCACCAGTTTCGAGTTTTCATACTTTTTTCGTAACTAACTCGAAGTTTCAACTACACAGGCTTCACTGTACTTAACTATGTTATAATATCAATGTATTGAAAGTGCGTGTATGTTGTAATTTTATTGACTGTTCGGTTGCCAACCTCTATCACCGGTTAATGGGGAGTGGTGTTGCACGTCGACAACAATTGTCTGGTGATTGCATTGCCGCGGACCAACGAGTGTCCCATAGGCAATGAATAACAATGGTATGACAATAAAAAATATGTTGAAAATCAATTTTTATCTAAAAAAAAAAACTTTGCTTTTCCTATGAAAAAAAATTCAGTTGAGTCGCTTGCATCATTGCCATGGCCAATCAACTATTTGTTGTCATAATGTAGAGAAGTAGTAACAGACTATGGTCATCCGTCATGGAATTTGATATCAAATTTTTTCTTCATGTACAATAAGAGCGTATTCGTCGTACACACCCCGTCCCACCCTTCGGTTTTTTATGCAACTTAAAAACTATCGAATATATTTAGATGTGAGTTTGAGAACTGAGATATGAGAAGTTTATCCGATCTTTCCGATTATTTGGAATATGTCTGGTGAATAATCTTGTAACGTAAGTGTCCACATTTGTTTAAGTGGAAGAATGTATGTACAGTATGGTGGATAAATTTATTATTCGTATCGCATATACAATAATATGAAAAACAAGCCATTGAACTGAAGCTCTAAACTATTATTTATGGGCATGTCCAAAAGTTCTCATTGAATACGTTTGCATGACTTTCGCGTTTTAACTAGTTAATCCATCCTCCTAAAATGTTTACATCATTTTAACACCTACAAGGTAACATCAAAATCACGCCTACGATTCATCGTGCGGTTTTTTTTTCACAGAGAATTCAGAGAAGAACACAACAAATATAACGACAAGTGAACCTAACTTATTTACTTTAGAGCCAGTACACTGTAGTGAATCTTTTATTTTAGAATTTTAGGTAATATTCGAATTTGGTGCGAATGGTGTCGAGAAAATCACTCCATACAAATTGAACCACCTTAATGCAAATGTAAATACACCTGCCGGGCTTTCGTATTGCTTTTTTTCAGCTGTTGTCTTCGCTGGATTAATGTAATGTGTCTCAACAGGCTGCCATTGGCACATGCGCATTTTATCATGTGGTAATCGGGAAACAATACAAATATCAAAAACAACAATAATCAGTGAATCATCTGCAATCTCACTGGTGACATTGCTATTGTAACGAAATTACTGCAAATCCTCTTATTTGCAACCTTCTGCTAAGTTCGAATCACTAAACTGTTGAATAAATAACTCCAATATTAAATAATGGAAAAATGGCCTTCATTAAAGAACTTCACAATAACACTTATACTTTGCAACTAGCTTGCTTAATAACCAAACTGACTGATAGCATAAATGAAACTGATCTCTCGCCTCCACTGTTGTCGCCCTTTTATACCGTTCGACCTCCTCGTTGCATATTTCTAGGCTTTTCTAATTCCAGAACTTACTAGTTAGTTATAAATTTCTCAGCTCCAACTACAGATGTATAATTTTTATAACTTCTCTCATACCCCATGCGCTTGTATGTGTGAGCGATATTTCCACAATCACAATTGCATGCCTTTAGGAGCATTTCAGATAAGATATCTGCATGTGCTTGTGCGTTGCTTCTCCGCCGCGTGCACGCGTATGTGTAGACATAATGATTGAATTATTGATATAAATTCACGTCACTGCTTAACATCGGCCTAGAGATGGCAGTACCCCTTAGTGCCGCCAACATTCGAAACACTGCCCTCCACCTAAGTCTGATCGTCCCGATCAGACAAATCTCTCGATCTAAACGTTGCCAGCCTTTCCAAATGGACCACCTTCATTTTGGTTTGTGGTTTACCGATGGTTTGTATGCGGTACACTACATCGTTGATCCGTTTTACAACTTTGTATGGGCCTTCCCAATTACACTGCAATTTCGGGGGCAAACCTTTTTTACGTTGTGGGTTGTATAACAGCACCAAATCTCCTTCCTGAAAACCTTCCGAATTAATTGCTTTATCGTATCTGGCTGTCATCTTGTCACTCATAATCTTTGTTCGTTGCCTTATCAGATCATGTATGTCTCTTAGCTCTTCTTCCAAATCACCAGTGGATTTCTTGACATTTCTCTCCGCATTGGCATCTATCCCAAACTTCAAATCAGCTGGCAGTCTAAGGTCATTGCCAAAAATTACTTCTGCAGGGGTTTGGCCCGTTGTCTCATGCACTGCTGATCGATAAGCCATCAAGAATAATGGTATGCGGGTATCCCACTCTTTATGGTACTTGTCTACTACTTTCCTTAAGTGCTCCTCCAATGTTCTATTGAATCGTTCCACCATACCATTGGAATGAGAACGCAATGCAGTTGTCCGTGTTTTTCGAATGCCCAATGATTTACACATTTCCTGGAATACAGCTGATTCGAAATTCCTGCCTTGGTCAGAATGTAACTCCATTGGTACACCATACCTTGCAACCCAATTGTTTTTAACCACTTCTGCTCCTGTTTCTGCTCCTTGGTTTGGGATTGGGTATACCTCTGGCCATTTACTGAAATAATCCATAACCACCAGTACGTATTTGTTTCCGCGGTTGCTAGTAGGAAATGGACCTGCGACATCCATGGCGATCCTTTGAAATGGTGCACCTGAAATATACTGCTTCATCTGGCCATGACTTCGGGTTTTGGGCCCTTTCGGTCTGTTGCATATCTCGCAGTTGGCAATCCACTCGGTGACCGACTGACGGCAACCAACGCAATAGAATCTCTGCTTAATTTTCTCGAGTGTCTTCGTGATTCCAAGATGACCTCCACTTGGACCATTATGCAGCTCGCTGAGCACGTCAGGAATCCTCTTTCTGGGAACAACTATCAGTTTCTTTTTGCATTGACCATCCTCACTCTCCCATACTCGATGCAAGCAACCGGATATCAATTCTACACTGTTCTACTGTGCCCAATATGACTTCGGAATGGGACTCTCTGCTGACATCTCCTCTCTGCTTGGTCTTTCGTTTCGTTCGAGCCCTGGCATAACATGTGACAGATCTGTATCTTCTACCTGACACTTTCTTAGTTGTTCTTTGTCCCATTCATCCGTACACGTTATAGTTATTAGCCGGACATCTATAATGCCTTCTTTAGCCTCGGCCTTTGAACAGTGCTTGCATTCCAAACTACATGGTCTTCGTGACATTGCATCGGCATTTCCATGGGTACTACCTCTTCGATGCTCAATGGAAAAGTCATAGCTTTGTAGTCGCTCGATCCACCGTGCCAATTGTCCTTCCGGATTACGGAACTGCAGAAGCCATTTCAACGCTGCGTGATCTGTCCTGACACGGGATCGCTGGCCGTAGAGGTATTTGTGAAAATGTTTAATGCTCTCTACCAATGCCAACAGCTCTCTCCGCGTAACACAGTAGTTCCTCTCTGGTTTTCCAATCGAACGGCTATAATATGCAACTACCTTCTCCTGTCCATCGACCAGTTGTGATAAAACGCCTCCTATAGCATATCCACTCGCATCTGTATCTAGAATCAATGTTGCTCCTGGAATCGGATATGCTAACATTCGGGCAGTGCACAAACGCTCCTTCAGTGTTTGGAAAGCCACTTCTTGCTCCTTCTTCCATTCAAAAGCTTTGTTTTTTCTTGTAAGCTCATGGAGGCTATGGGCTACGCTGGAAAAATTTGGTAAAAATCGGCGGTAATATGTGCACAGCCCAAGGAAACTTCTCAATTCATGTAGATTCTGTGGTCTTGGCCAATCCTTTACAGCCTCTATCTTTTCGTTTGCAGTGCAGATGCCCTCTGCCGTTACCTTGTGACCCAAATAATTTACTTCCTTTTTAAACAGCGCACACTTTTTGGGACTTAACTTCAGACCAGCGCCAGCTATTCTCTGGAAAACTTCCTCGAAGTTTTTAAGATGTTCATCAAAGTTCTTGCCCAATACGATGATGTCGTCCAGGTACACCAAGCATGTTTTCTAATGTAGACCTTTCAGTACCTGGTCCATGAGTCTCTCAAAACTAGCTGGTGCATTACAAAGTCCAAAAGGTTTCACTGTAAATTGCCAAAGACCATCACCGACACTGAAGGCTGTTTTTTCTTTATCTTCCCCCATCACCTCAACTTGTCAGTAGCCGCTTTTCAAGTCCAGTGTGGAAAACCATTTCGTACCACATAGCGAGTCCAGAGTGTCGTCAATTCTTGGCAATGGGTAGCTATCCTTTTTCGTAACGTCATTCAACTTCCGGTAGTCCACGCAAAACCTCATTTTTCCGTCCTTCTTCTTTACAAGTACTACCGGTGAGCTCCATGGACTAGCTGATGGTTCGATGACGCCGCTGTCGCTCATTTCTTGTACGATTTGACTCACAACTTCCCGTTTCGCCAGTGGAACACTACGAGGAGCTTTACGTATCGGCCTCGCGTCTTCAGTGTCAATTTGATGTTTCACAACATTGGTGCGGCCTGGTTTGGAACCATCCTGGTCAAATATGTTCGCGTACTTCAGGAGCAGCTGTTTTGCCGTACTCTGATAGGCTTCCCCCTGCGTCCGTGATGACATTTGAAAGATCAGTATTACTAGATGAAACGCGTTCCTGGAGCTGTTCACAGTTAATAACTCTTCAGCCAAAATAACTCCTTTGGTCAAATTGAATGGTGACTTGAACTCATTGAGTACTCTTACCGGAATACGTCCATCTTGTTTTGTCATAGCTAGGGTTTTTCCTACAAGTATGTCCAGTGCTGATTTGTTTGCTGCTTCGACAACCCACAATTTGTTTGTCCCACAATCTCCATCAACCTTTGCCCAGATGACTGCTTCGGATTTTGGTGGTATTTGCTGACTCTCTTCCACCAGCACTCGTTTACTGCTGTAGCCTCTCTCGTAGCCGAAATTAAGTGGCACATCCATGTTCTTATATCGCATCGTCTTGCTTCGCATATCGATGTTGATGCCTTGGTCGATTAAGAAGTCTACTCCAATTATGATTTCATCAACAATATCTGCCACTATAAAATTGTGTAGTACCGCGACGTTCCCAATTGCTACTTCACATTCTACTTCTCCAATTACCTGGGTGTCCTCTCCCGTGGCTGTACGTAATCTTGCTCCAAGCAATGGTCTTATCTTTTTGTTGACTAAATCCGCTCGAATGATGGAATGAGATGCACCGGTATCTACAGTCAGTAAACGTTCCTTTCCATCCACATGTCCTCCAACAGTAAGATTGCTCGATCTTCTCCAATCTGCGAGATAGAGATTATGGGGCATTCAATTGCGGGAGCCAGCTGTCGCCCCTTCCGGCTGACTCGATTTAGTTTAACGATTGAGTGGTCTTGGAGATTTGCTCATCTCCTTCTGCTCTGCGTTTACGACCACCCACATTGTTGGAACTGTTAGGGTTGGTGTTGCAATAACGCGCAATATGCCCTGGCCTTCCACACTTAAAGCATTTGACTGCATCATTATTCTTCTGCTGCGTACCCTTCAATGCTTCCAAAATTGCGTCTACCCAGTCTGGCCTTTCCATATCCACGCGATGAGCTTTGTACGCTGGCTTACTCAAAAGTGAGGCTGTTTCCTGAGTCAGTGCATGCGATACAGTTTCAGCAAATCTTTGTTTTGGATTCGCATATGTAGCCCGCTTCGTTTCCACGTCTCGTATGCCATTTATGAAGCTCTGGATTTTTACCCTTTCAGTGTATTCCACGGGTGCGTCCGCATTTGCAAGATGAGCCAATCTTTCAATATCTGAAGCAAACTGCTGCAATGTCTCATTTGCTTTTTAGTAGCGGTTTTGCAACTCAATTTGGAATATCTGTTTTCTATGCTCGCTTTCATAACGTCGTTCTACAGCAGCCATCAATGCTTCATAATTGTTCCGCCCTCCTTCGTGAATCGTCTGTAGGATTTCGGCTGCTGGCCCCTTCAATGCCACGAACAGTGCAGCAACTTTATCTTCCGCATTCCAGTTGTTCACTGCTGCGGTCTTCTCAAACTGTAGCTTGAAGACCTGGAAAGGAACAGAACCGTCAAAAGATGGAGTTTTTACCTTCGTATTACTCGCTGAAGCAGCCGGCCGATTAAGTTGTTCCTGTATACGACCTCTCAAAGCATCCACCTCTGCCTCGAATTTTTCTTCAAACTGCGTTATTTTCTCGTCCATACGCGCTTCGAGTTTTGATGATATACGCGCCTCTTGCTCTTTCAGTTGTGTTTCCATCTTTGATGTAATCTGTGTCGACATTTCTGAAATACGTGTCTCATGTGATTCCAGCTGGGATGTTAAACGTGTCTCTTGCGATTCCAGCTGAGATGCCATATATGTCTTCTGTTCTGTCAGTTGAGATGACACTGTCGTTGTTTGAGCAGATATTGCAGCTAAAATCATGTTCAAGTCTGTGCTCGTAACTGTCTGCGGTGTTTCTTCCATTTTTGTTGTTTCCTCGCGATCAAGATGAAAGCCATACTCTTCCACGTCAATTACTTCTAATTCCATTGCCTGTCTTAGTCGTTCCTGAAGTTCTAGTTTAATGCCGGTTGTATTCAATCTACGGCTCTCCAACTCCTTCTTCAGTTGCTGGATCTTCAATTCACTTAACTTTGGCATGTCCAAGTTGTATTCGAAGTCTTCGGAATTTATTCAACAGTTCCTCTTCTGACACCAATTGAAACGAATTTACTGCAAATCCTCTTATTTGCAACCTTCTGCGAAGTTCGAATCACTAAACTGTTGAATAAATAACTCCAATATTGAATAATGGAAAAATGGCCTTTATTAAAGTACTTCACAATAACACTTATACCTTGCAACTAGCTTGCTTAATAACCAAACTGACTGATAGCTTAAATGAAACTGATCTCTCGCCTGCACTGTTGTCGCCCTTTTATACTGTCCGACCTCCTCGTTGCATATTTCTAGGCTTTTCTAATTCCAGAACTTACTAGTTAGTTATAAATTTCTCAGCTCCAACTACAGATGTATAATTTTTATATCTTCTCTCATACCCCATGCGCTTGTATGTGTGAGCGACACTTCCACAATCACAATTGCATACCTTTAGAAGCATTTCAGATAAGATATCTGCATGTGCTTGTGCGTTGCTTCTCCGCCGCGTGCACGCATATATGTAGACATAATGATCGAATTATTGATGTGAATTCACGTCACTGCTTAGCATCGGCCTAGAGATGGCAGTACCCCTTAGTGCCGCCAACATTCGTAACAGTATGAATATCAAAAGCCAGCCGATTGAGGAGCTTTTCTGCTTTATACACATACAAACATTTGGTGCAGTGTTATAAATTTTCGAAGTAACATTAAAACTAATTTTGTTGTAATTGTATAGTATTAGACTGTTTGGAATAATACACCGCGTTACACACATTCTGTCCTATGAAGCAAATATACTTTTTCTTTTTGGTTACCCTCATATTTCAGAGGAGTGGCGACTTTTCATCGATGCATCGGTCAACAGCCTTAAAGTCGTGCTGCTTCATATCGGTAACAAACATCCAGCTGTCCCGATCGCATATGCCACAAACCTCAAAGAAACATACGAAGACATGGAATTAATATTACAGCTGATAAAGTACTAAGAGCATAATTGGAAGATATGCTGCGATGTGAAAGTGGTCGGATTACTCATGGGTGTTAAGCGTGGATTTCCAACCCATCAGTGCTTTTTGTCTACATGGGAAGCTCGCAAAAGTGATCAGCATTGCACTGAATTTAAGTGGAAGCCGCGAACAAGCTACAAAGTAGGCGTAAAAAGTATAGAAAATCTACCATTGGTGCGGCCTCAAATCATTTTGCCACCACTACAGATAAAAAAAAATACTGCAGATAAAAAAAAAAAATTGTTGCAAGCTATGAATTTTCGTCAAAATTGAATGCTATCGAACAACGTGCATGGAAAGGCACAGTTGCCGTTATTGGGCAGTTTCTTGGCAACAAACGAGCTGCCAATTATAAAAATATTGTTGCAGAAATGATTACGGCATATGGCGAAATGGGCATATTAATGTCGCTAAAGATCAATTTCCTTCACAATCATTTAGATTGTTTCCCTGATGATTTAGGAGCTTGTAGCGATGAGCATGGCGAAAGGTTCCATCAGGACATTGCGGCTATTGAAAAGCGCTTTAAAGGGCAAGGCATTACGCATATGCTTGGCGAATACTGTTGGTCTATTTGTCGCGATACTGACACAAATGCTTACAAACGCAAAGCTAAAAGGCCTAAGCTTCTTTAAAAGCATTGAAATCTTTAATGTAACAGTTTTTCATTTTAATATAACAAAATTAATGAAAAAATTCGGGGTTTTAATGAGCTGAAACCGTTACAAAAAAAACCGATAACCATTAAAAAAAATTCAGGAAAATCTGAGAATTGATAAAAATCTATTTTTTAAAAAATTTGACGTGATACAGACATTTCCACGAGTCTGCCTGCAAAAATTCTGTTCGATTGGATCACGGAAAAAGGGTTCAAAATCGATCCATACTCTTTCACACATGCGAGCAGACGGACACTACGAGCTTTATACATTACTAGCTTTACCAGGTGCACGTTGTAACGCCCGAGATCGAATGGATGTTGCGTTATTTTTTCTGTTTTGTTTGTTGATAATTTAATTTATTGTTCTGTAAATTGAATTGAATTTTGTACCTATATTTGGTGAAATTTTCTGTTAAAACATTTTATTCTTGTATCTTATTTTATATTATTGTATTGCTTTTACCGCTGATGATTGTTGCTTTGATTACATTCCGAAGAAGCATGACTGGTGAGCCAATTTTCAAAGTTGATATACGCGCAGGCATTCCTTTTGCTTCTAAGGAGTATAGAAATTCATTTGGATAATTCACAATTTTATCTTCATCTGTAACTGTGTCGATCGATTTATATTTCGTCACTTCACCAGGAAATTGATTTTGAAAGCGATCATTGATTTTGTTAACATGATCATTTTTGGGAGCTAAGATAGTTCTTTCCCATAGCCAAAAAACAAAAACATTTAAATTTAAAATTCTTAATTCTGAAATATGAAAAACTTTCGTCTTGATCGAAGGAACCTCGAGCCAAAATTTGGAGATGATCGAAGTATAGCAAACACTTTTTCATAGGGAACACACACACAGAATTTGATTTTTATAGAAGATGTAGATAGACTGAAGCTAAACAATTTTTTTAACAGCGGCAGATTACTAAACGTCCAAAAGGCATAAAAGCTAAACTCAACAATGCAGTCAAACTTTAGTTTGTACGGCAGCCATAGTTTTTCCCCATTCCACATTTTACTGGAGGTTTTAGGACCTAACGTCACATAGCTTCTTACCCATTTTAATTATCGTACCATTACGACATCCAGATATATGAAGTATAATATATTCCATTTGTATGGGAGGTGCCACGCCCCCTTTTTCCCAATTCCATATTTTCTTGGTGGTGTTAAGGATTGACCTCAAATAACTCCTTACTGAATTTCAATGTTCTGGCATGTATACCTTCAAAGTTATGCAGTACTAAAGATTCCATTTGAATGGGAGGTTCCACGCCCCCTTTTTCCCAATTCCGCATTTTCTTGGTGGTGTTAGGGATTGACCTCATATAATTCCTTACTGAATTTTGTTCTGGCATATATACCTTCAAAGTTATGCAGTACCAAAGATTACATTTGAATGGGAGGTTCCACGCCCCCTTTTTCCCAATTCCGCCTTTTCTTGGTGGTGTTAGGGATTGACGTCATATAACTCCTTAGTGAATTTCAATGTTCTAGCATGTAAACCTTCAAAGTTATGCATTACTAAAGATTCCATTTGTATGGGAGGTGCCACGTCCCTTTTCTCCAAATTCCGCATTTTCTTGGTGGTGTTAGGGATTGACCTCATATAACTCCTCATTGAATAACAATATTCTGGCATGTATACCTTCAAAGGTATGCAGTACCAAAGATTCCATTTGTATGGGAGGTGCCACGCCCCTTTTATATATCGAAATTATTTTTAGCCTAAAACCTTCCCGCTGATCGAAGGAACCCATAACCAGAATTTGGTGATGATTGATGTGTGGAAAATACGTTTCCATAGCAAACACACACACACACAGAATTTGATTTTTATATATATATGGCTAAACCGATTTGGGATTTCAAAATCAACTAACCATCATCTCTCCTTCCTGTATCTTTCCTAAAAATTTCATGGCAATCTGTCGAGCCGTTCTCGAGTTATGGAGTGACAATCAAAATGTACACTTCTTTTTATATATATAGATACATAAAAAAAATTCTGACTTGTACATGAAAATCGCCGATACACTTGTATTCTTATTTTTTCTCCCCTTTCCGAAAAGCATTTTCATATGACAGAACTAAAGCTCGTTTTTGTAACGCAGTGATATGAACACTAATTTTGAAGTCAATGCGGTTGCTCGTTGTATTGCGTAATGCCTGTTCGCATATGAGTTACAAAGCTATGGGAGGAAATATAAAACACCCTTCGCAAAAAAAATTTAAAAAAATCATTGTGAATTCGGAGAGACTTATAACTTTCACTTTCCTTAACTAAAATTAGTTGAGCTACAAAACTACGTACTCAAACAAAATTTAGAATACTCAAAATAAAAAGTTCGAAATTTTTGTACATTTTTCTCGAATTTTTTCGAAAACGTTTTTGCGATTGCTTATTTAATAATTTCAGACAAATTTAAGCAACGTGACAGCTGTTTTGATTATGCCTTTCAAATATCTTTAAATCCTTTCCTCCCGAAAATGGGATTCGGACCCACGCTCCTGCGATGATTGAACTGTTGACAAACACATTCAACAAAAACCATGCCTTTGTTTTTGTGCAATTTTTCGCATAGGTCTATTTTTTGGACAGTCACACTATGTATGTTACCTCGCACCTCGTTGTTAGAGGTTCAATAAAACTAACCAATGACGTTGGTTTGCATAGTTACAGTTACAAAAATCATAAATTTGTTTGTTAAATTATAGAAAATAAAAAAAGAATTTAATTAATGAAATTTTATCAAAACTACCAATGAAATTTTCGTGTTCGCTGCTGTACATACCTTCAATGCTTATTCTTTTGCTTATCTATTTGCTTAAAACTCTTTCAAGCGTAATGGAAAGCCTAATCTGCTTTATACCACGCATAAACTATCTTCGAGCTGAAAGAAATTCAATACTTAATAACATTTTACGCTTAATGGCACAAATGTCTACAACCAGTATTTAAAATTGAAGGTTACGTAGCTACTCCACATTAAAATTGAAGGTTAGGAAGCTACTGCGCAGTGGAACGAAAAACTGGCTCGAAAAATACTACATAGTTAACAACAACACCTTTTCCAACAGTACTTTAGAAAATATCATATTGATTTTTGAAAGCATAATCTGATTTCATAAAACGTCAGTTAAATTTTAGAACGTATAATATGGACTTTAGAAAGAATCAATTCGATTTCAAAAAGCTTGAAAAGTACTTTAGAGAAATCAAATGTACTTGAGAAAAAATCAAAGGTACTTTAGAAAATATAAAATGTACTTCAGAAATTTTCAACGTTACGTTCGAGAAGATCAAACTTATATTATTATTTTTTGCATTATTATTAAAATAACATTTAAAAAAATTTATATGGTTCTAAAGTAGATTTGATACCATCAAAGAAGGTTAGGTTAGGTTAGGTTGTGATACCACGAAAGTACACCGTTACCTTTCCTCTTCGAACCATTTTGAGGACCTGATGAAAGCTACTAGGTCCTTGACGTCATGCTCCACAACCTGGCTTAGATTATCAAGAAATGGAGCACCAAAAAGCGCTGCCGTGCTCCGCTTAGTGCTGGGCAGTTGCAAATGAGGTGAACCACCGTTTCCTCCTCCTCATCCTCTTTACAACTGCTACAGCATCGACGATAAGGCGATCCAAACCTTTCTGCATGCCTACATATGAGGCAGTGACCAGTTAGCGCCCCCACAAGTGTGGAAATTGTACCCCTTCTTAGGTTGTACACGTGTCGGGATCTTTTAGGAACCCATTTAGGCCAGGTTTCTTTCGAAGTTCGACATCCCGGTGTTTGTAGTCATCTTTCATCGGCTTTACGGTGGATGTGCTCTTTTAGCATTAGCTTGCATGTGGACAGGGGCATGCCTAAGCGTTCTTGGCCAGGAAGAACAGGTAGATTCTTGTACCCTGCCTAGCGAGTTCATATGCAATGCAGTTTCGCTCGATGTCCCTATGTCCAGGGACCCATGTGAGGTGTACACGGTTCTGTTGAGCCATCTCTTGAAGAGATCGGCGACAGTTTAGTGCTAGTTCAGAATTGAGCGAGTAGGAGCCAATAGATTTTATGGCAGCTTGGCTGTCGCTGAAAATAAAAATTTCTTTTCCGACGGTGTGTGTCCCTATCCTAGCTGCGGCTTCCATTATGGAGATCAAAGCAACTTTTGATTCATTCTAAAGTACATTTATTATTTTCTAAAGTAGATTTGATAGTTCTTAACATTTGACTACTGTTCAAAAGTCTAAATGATACTTTCTGAAATCAAATCAACATTTTCCTAAAATCAAATTTATATTTTCGAAAGTACTGTTGGAAAAGGTGTAGATTTATCTAGATGTTACTACGTCGAAAGAGATCATGCAGGTACAAACAAACATTCTAGGTGTTGAAGAATATTTGAAATAAGATTTATTTTTTCAAAATATATAGAACTAGATTCCAACTGGTAATTTCTCTCCAAAATCTGACAATTCACATCTCGTAGAACAACCTCATTTTAAAAAAATAGCTATTGTAAAAATGCAACTGACTGACTAATTGGATCTGTAATTCATACCAGCTAGTTGTTTGAATTAAGGGTAGATGTGTATGCAAATGTGTCTTTATCTTTATGTATATGTAAATATTAGCATTTCTCTTATGAAACAACCCTTTTTGTTTTTCATTATCCTGCATAAATAAGTGTTGAATGTAAAAGCTTAAGATATTTAACGCTTGATTTACTAATTACTTTGTATTAACTACCGTTTGTTTTCATGTATTCTGTACTATGGTATCAATTACTTAGTTAATATACGCATTAGACCGATGGAATTTGTTGAGCCAGCTTTAAATAAAAAATTAAATAAATATGTATTGACCCTTACATGATTGATACGAGGCATGCCATACGAATTTTTACTGGTTTCTTCCTCAACCCATAACAACAAATACAAAATTAGTATGCGTCTGCATGGTACAGCTTCAATTCATCATGATTCTTAGTTGTACACCGAAAGAAGTGGAGCTGGTAAAATCAACAAACAAGGTTTGTTGTTATTGAATCAGAGTTATTCAATAAAATTGATCGCATTATGGTTAGTTCAACGAAGTTTTTTATAAAGAGGAAAAACTTGTATGGTAATCTACGCAGAAGAAAACGGTTGGTCTCAAGTTAACAATATTCTTTAAAAATTACAGATTCTCAATCAATGTAACTGATTTTTCTGTTGAAAGAGAAATTTTTATAATATCAACAGCCACTTAAATATTTTACAGTTTTCATTGTTTTTTTTTTTTTTTTTTTTAGTGTGACATTGGACGCTTTCAGCGAACACCACTTTTATTGATACGTTGCAAACATGTTTCCGTCAGTTAGGTGATAGAAAATATTTCTCAAAATTATCCTTAAATTATTAGCAAAAGGACTTCGTAAATTATTTTTCACACTTTACTATAATATTAAAAGGAAAAACTTAATTCATAACCAACACTTTAAAATGTTAAAGAACTGTCAGATAGACGTATAAATGCGCTGAGTTCATGTAGCGAAAAATTTATGCTCAGAAAAAATAAAGAAAATTATCATTCACCGTTAGATCAACAGTTGTGTTTGCTGAAAGGCCTGAGATCAAGGCCTGAAGAATCAACAAAAAGTCGATAAAAAATTTTTTTATTTGTATTTTTTTTTAACAGAGCTGTGGCTTATATTTGCTGAACTTTTTTTTTTTTGTTGCCTTCACTGTTAAAACGGTTAATTCAGAATCAAAAATTTGTGCGAAGTTGATTCAACAGCTATTTGCGATGAATAAAAATTGAGAGAACAAGTAAGGAAAGCTAAGTTCGGGTGTAACCGAACATTACATACTCAGCTGGGAACTTTGGAGAAAAAATAAGGGAAACTCACCATTTAGCAAAATGAACCTAGGGTAACCCTGGAATGTATTTGTATGACATGTGTATCAAATGAAAGGTGTTAATGATTATTTAAAACGTAGTGGGCTTAGTTCTATAGGTGGACGCCTTTTCGAGATATCGCAATAAGGGTGGACCAGGGGTGACTCTAGAATGTGTTTGTACGATATGGGTATCAAATTAAAAGTATTAATGAGGGTTTTAAAAGAGAGTAGCCCTTAGTTGTATATGTGAAGGCGTTTTCGAGATATCGACCAAAATGTGGACCAGGGTGACCCAGAACATCTTCTGTCGGGTACCGCTAATTTATTTATATATGTCATACCTCGAACAGTATTCCTGCCAAGATTCCGAGGGCTTTTGATTTCGCCCTGCAGAACTTTTTCATTTTCTTCTATTTAATATGGTAGGTGTCACACCCATTTTACAAAGTTTTTTCTAAAGTTATATTTTGCGTCAAAAAACCAATCCAATTACCATGTTTCATCCCTGTTTTCCTATTTGGTACAGAATTATTGCATTTTTTTAATTTTTCGTAATTTTCGATATCGGAAAAGTGGGCGTGGTCATTGTCGGATTTCGGCCATATTTTATACCAAGATAAAGTGACTTCAGATAAGTACGTGAACTAAGTTTAGTTAAGATATATCGTTTTTTGCGCAAGTTATCGTGTTAACGGCCGAGCGGAAGGACAGACGGTCGACTGTGTATAAAAACTGGGCGTGGCTTCAACCGATTTCGCCCATTTTCACAGAAAACAGTTATCGTTATAGAATCTATTTCCCTACCAAATTTCACAAGGATAGGTAAATTTTAGTTCGACGTATGGCATTAATAGTATTCTAGACGAATTAAATGAAAAAGGGCGGAGTTATGCCCATTTCGAAGTTTTCTTTTATCTTTGTATTTTGTTGCACCATATCATTACTGGAGTCGAATGTTGACATAATTTACTTTTTTACTGTTAAGATATTAAATTTTTTGTTAAAATTTGACTTAAAAAATTTTTTTTTGAAGTTGGGCGTGTTCGTTATCCGATTTCGCTAATTTTTATTTAGCACACATATTGTAATAGGAGTAAATTACATTCTTTTAAAAGTGGGCGGTGCCACGCCCATTGTCCAAAATTTTTCTAATTTTATATTTTGCGTCATAAGGTCAACGCACCTACCAAGTTGCATCGCTTTATCCGTCTTTGGTAATGAATTATCGCACTTTTTCGGTTTTTCGAAATTTTCGATATCGGAAAAGTGGGCGTGGTTGTAGTCCGATTTCGTTAATTTTAAATAGCGATCTGAGATGAGCGCCCAGGAACCTACATACCAAATTTCATCAAGATACCTCGAAATTTACTCAAGTTATCGTGTTTAGAGACGGACGGACGGCATGGCTAAATGCTATATCTATCTCGATTAGTTTATGCCGGATTACCGTTATGCGAACAAAGTTAATATACTCTGTGAGCTCTGTTCAGCTGAGTATAAATATCTGTTGAGTTGACCCGCGATTCGGTTTTTTTCTTTTAGTGTACAATTTTTGATGTGCAAACATCTTTGCTCACGGTATGGGCATGGGGAAATCCAGAATGTAAGCGCAAGCGTAGTCCCAGGCTATGTGGTAGAATGTGAGAGTAAGTATAGCCACCACACTGTAGCGTAGTGTGATAACAATATGCGTGGTAGTGTTGATATGAATAAAAGTCCCGCCACATAAGCAGTTTTTCATATAGATGCGTTTAACTCAATCTGATGCATTATGAGTAGATTGCACTTATAGTTATGGAGAACGGTAGATTGAGCTACAGTGGCGCCATCTGCCATGAAAAAATAGCCAACTTACTAATTGTGTTGCAAGCAAATCATAAGAAGAAGAATTTGACATTTGCTTTGTCTAAGGGTGCTGGCACACTTTGCAAGTGAAATTATTTTTCCCACTCGTTGGTAACTTTTCTAACATTTTTCGCAATTAAAAACTGCAATATAACAAATGAATACGACACAAAATATGTTAGCAAGTATTTTTGTTGTATAGGGAGGATGTACGTGCGTAAAGCTGGCAGACCCAAGTGCTCAAAAGTAAGTTTAAGTTGATTGAGAATTAAGTGCATTTTAGGTGCTATTTAGGGCCACAAAAGATAAATTAGGTGCTCATTTGGTTTTCGAGGTATTCGCAAAAAAGTGTGGGTCTGCTAGCCAAAAACCAAATGAGCACCTAAATTATTTTGTGTGGCCCTAAATAGCACCTAAAATGCACTTAATTCTCAAACAACTTAAACTTATTTTTGAGCACTTGAGTCTGCCAGCTTTACGCACGTGGAGGATGTTTATAACAGTGCTGCGCGAAATTTTGTATGTGAATGGGCAAGGCGAAATAAACTCCAATTGCCAATTCTGAAGTTCCTTATTATTTATAAATGCAACATCTTGGTTGATTGTGGCGATGTTACTGGAATGCATAAGCTTTTGTTAAACGCATCTATATGAAAAATTTCATTGTGCCGCGGCCTTAAAATCAGATGACAAATTAAGGCATGGGAAGAAAAGAAAAGTAAATGAAAGGAAAGGAAATTAAACACGAAAGGAAAGAAACAGCAAGGAAATGAAAGGAAAGGGAAACAAACAGCAAATTAAAAAGGGAGGACTCTAGACTCATGACGGGTATTCTGACTGAACACTGCCTTCTGCCGTTACATGCCTTTAAATTGGGCTTGGTCACTGATAGAAGATGTAGGAAGTGCGGGTTGGACGAGGAAACGATCGAGTACATTTTATGCTCATTCCCTGCGCGTCACAGGCTAAGGCTCCAGCTATAAGAGTGATACAGCTGTCAGATCTAGAAGCAGCTAGTGGTATAAGTCCTAGAAAGCTTCTAGTATTTGCAAGTATTTTAAAACATAGGTTCTGATTTTTGATAGGGCTCAGTTTCGCCGTTAAATAAACTTCTGGTAATACTAAGCGATGAGTTACATGAGGTTTACGCAGACACTAACATACATAGTTCAACCAAACTATACCCAGCGGGCTAGCCTAGGTCGTGTTAATGAAGGTGGATGTTCCGATCCAGAAGGTAGTGTAGTAATACGAGTAACGTGGTTGATTAATATATTTTTATATTTATTAAAAATCGTTTCTATCGAATCCAAATTTTCTTTATGAAAATTTTTGATAATTGAAAATCAATATTGAAAATTAAAATATTGATAAAACATATTAAAATTACAAAGTTCAAAGTAACTTAAACACAAAGTTAAATAAAGATAATAAGAGCCCTACAGCAGTCTTGCCGAAAGTTGTAAGGAGAAAAGGGAAGCAACTTCTTCTTTGGAAGGACCAAGTGAAAAACGATCGAACATCCTTTGGGATCTATAATTGGCGCCAGGTGGCAAAAATGGATGTGGCCATCGCTGTAGGATATATCTAGATGGCTGCCAAATACTGCGGGCGTACCTTAATGCCTCGGTGTGCAATTGTCGAATGTTCCATAGATGCCCCGACAACCTAGCCTAGCCTTGCCCCAGATTTTCGTCACGTCGTTCAAGCATTTGCTCAATAACATATTGTAACGAATTTTAGGAAATTCGTTATTATTTTGCAGCTTCTGTCAACGTTCAAATCTCTGAACTGTCGAATAAATAACTCAAATATTCAGTATAACAAAACGTTCTTTATTTAGACTACTTGTGTGTGAAATATTCTCTTCGCTTCAAGCAGCTGGTTATGTTTGTGAAATGTTCTTCGTTGCCTTCTATGCGTGTGTGGATATAGCTTACTGTTGTTATATAGCATTTATTTACTAACCGCACATTGACGCATCGAAATAGCTAACATTCGTCACAATATTAGCATCTACTGTCAAAATCAGGTTTCTGTCCTTTCGGTATTTAACTTTCACAGAACTGCAAACCGATAAATTACAAACCGACCCATTTTCTTCGCCCTCTTTATACAGGCATCGATATTATTTTGTGATAATAATTGTGCCAATAATTTTATTTCAACAGGACGAATTAAAAGTATGTGGGTTCAGAAAATATAACTTTGTTCTGCCTATTTCCTTTATGGAATAAGAGCTCCTTACCAGGTATTGCACACTTGACGCGATACGGACATTTTCAATATACGGCATAACAGACAACACCCTATACGTTAGTCTATCTCCAAATCAAAATAATATTCCACTTCGGAAATAGGAAAAGAAAAAGTTGGCTAAAACTCAAAAACACGCGCACCAATTTGTTCGTGCTTTTTCAAAGTTTTGGCGGCTTGCCTACCTACACACATACATACATACCAACATATATCTGACGGATCCGTCGCCATACCGGTACAAACGATTATTTTTGACAGCTAATGGGTAAAAATGCAATTCATTTTTCAACTTTGGTAAATTTATTTGAAGCATGAAAAATCGTTTCAATATGTAATAAGTTTTAACGGTTTGGCGAATGAATGCGGAACTCAGGCGGACAGTCAGTTGTTCTATGCAATTTATAGCGATTTGAAGCCTTTCGTATGTAAATATTTTGATAAAAAGAAAATAAATAAACAAATAAAATAAAACTTGGAAGGATTTTCGGTTATCGTGTTGCTGATGACTTTTTAAACGATGTATATTGGAACGATTTTCCGTCATCCCTTGTCAAATTTGGTTTCGAGACAAACAAACCGGTTTGCACGCTGTCGGAAAATCAACAAATCGAAATAAGACTTTAAACCTTAAAAAAAAGATAAAGCAAACATTACAATGAAATTTAAAAAAACTTTAAGCTCAATTTTCCATCTATTTAACTGTTTTCAAACAAATGTACAAGAAAAGTAAAATTTCATCAGATATAAATTGAGCAAACAGGAAAAAATTAAACTTGATATTAAAATTCAGTAAGTCCAAAAGCATAAGCTTTAAGCGTGACAGCAGCAAACGCGCGGGCCTACTTATATATAAAACGATTAGGGTGTGCTTTTATTATTATTATTAGGCCTGGAAGCACTGCGACCGTCGTTCAGATCTATTGTGCATAACCTTTCAGCCTAATTTTGTATATGGAGGTCTTTGATGTATCTAAGTACCTATTCAAGCTTTTTACTCCTTATCACATAGGGATTACCAGTCACACCACCTAGATGGGGGAGTTTCTGCCTTGCCAGAGGGACGCATTCGCAGAGAATGTAAACCGGCGTAACTGTGTAGGATTGCAAGGCACGCAGTGCCACCTGGCTGTCCGATATAATGTAAATGCTCTTCGAGGATGAGCCTCTCCGCAGACATTCTCTACCGCAGACTTCTATTGCATGGATTTCTGCCTGAAATGTGGTGGGGTAGCATCCCATTGGTATCGATTTCTTGAAGTTCGTCCCTTAAATGCCAGCTCCCGTTCTTCCGTTATCGTATTTCGATCCATCCGTGATCCAGACCTCTGAGTCAAGCTCAGTATAAGAATTCCCTGTTTCCCAGTGGGTCCTGTCCACAATGGACACTTTAAAATTCCGTGAGATTCTGAGCTTAGTGTACATTACGTCACGCAGTTGTAATGTGGGATATTCTATAAATTTCGCTTTTATCCCAATACGTTATTTTCCCTGCTGCAAAAAATGCAAAATATCGGCAACTAACTTTTACAAGTATCGAAGTTTTAGGGTTATGATAATTTTTTTCTTAAATGAAACAATTGTATAAATTAGAACAGAAGAAAGAAAAAATGTACTGCCAAAGCTCGTTAAAAGTAAAATATTCGTCGATTTTCCCCAAAAAGAAGCGATAAAATGCGAAAAATAGTAGGAAAGCGCCTTATAGCGACGAATATTTTACTTTTCCATATTGCAAATTCAATTTTTAAATAGCCCAAAATATTTTCTAACAAAAAAAAATAATAAAAATTTCTAAAAAAAATGTTTTCTAACAAAATTAGGGAGGCTCGAAATTCATTTCAGACCTATGGTCCCATGGACAATATTACTCAGTATAGATTCAGAAACTGGATGTGCCTTTTCAACAATAAATTTGACCCACCGTAGTAAACACATATTTCGTACAGTCTCATGAAACAAATTTGAGGCATATTAACATTAGCATAAATTAGCTTTTAATTCAATGAAGCTGAGCAGTAGCTTATAACGCTTTTATTCATTAAGGTATGAAAAACTTAGTTTGAACAAGTAAGAAGGCTAAGTTCGGGTGTATCCGAACATTACATACTCAGCTGCCAAATTACAGCTTGCAAAACTTTTAAATTACCTTCTTTCAAATTCTGCGTCTAAGGTCAACCCACCTACCAAGTTTCATCGCTTTATCCGTCTTTGGTAATGAATTATCGGACTTTTTGGGTTTTTCGAAATTTTCCATATCGAAAAAGTGGGCGTGGTTATAGTCAGTTTCGTTCATTTTAAATATCGATCTGAGATGAGTGCCCAGGAACTTAAATACCAAATTTCATTAAGATATCACAAAATTTACTCAATTTATCGTCTTCACGGACAGACGGACGGACGGACGGATGGCTAAATGAATTTTGTTTTTCGCCCAAATCATTTTGATATATAGAAGCCTCCATCTATCTCGATTAGTTTATGCCGTTATCGGGTACCGTTATGCGAACAAACTTAATATACTCTGTGAGCTCTGCTCAGCTGAGTATAAAACAAGTAAGGAAGTCTGAGTTCGGGTGAAGCCGGACATTACACACCCAGCTGTACACTTGAAATGCTGTTGTTGATTGTTTTGTGTGCTTAATATTGTTACAAGGCTGTGCAATAATACATATACATATGGTTCTATTCTGAACTAATTTTCGTTCAAAAGAAGCAAAAAGGATACAGAGGCTAACACCAATGACTTTGAGCGGGTAATAAAGCAGCTTTCCTTCAGATATGGGGATTTCCCTACTGTTTATTTTAAAATAAAGATATAACAGAACAATAAAAATACGATTGGTACAAAACTATTTTTCGGTACGATTTAACTTTTTATTTTTGCCTACGACCCTTTTTAAAGTCATTTATATAAAAGTGGGCGTGGTCCTTAACCAATATTATCAATTTTTACGAGATATATTTCCTGCTATAAAGAAAATATGTGTACCCAATTTTGTTACGATATGTAAATTTTTCTTCGAGTTATGGCTCCCAAAACATTGAAAATTGCTTAGACAAAAAAGGGGCGGTGCCACACCCATTTTCAAAAATTTTAGTGTTTTCCAATTTAATGTTATAATTCAATTTAGAAAGTAAAATTCTATTGATACAAAGCTCTTTTTCGCTAAGATATAGCTTAGTATTATCGTCTACGACCCTTTTAGAAATCTTTTATATAAAAGGCGGCGTTGTCTTTAACCGATCCCGTCCATTTGTTCTAGAAATATTTATTGCTATAGGAAAAATTTGTGTACCCAATTTTATTACGATCCGTTAATTTTTCTCCGAGTTATGTCTCCCGAAACATAGAAAATTGCTTAGTCATAAAAAGGGCGGTGCCACGCTCATTTTTTGTAAATTTGAAGCTTCTCCTATTTATTGTTATAAATCCACTTGGGAAATGAAATGCCATTGATATAGAGCTATTTTTGCAAAGATATAGCTTATTTTATTCGTCCACGCCCGTTTTAAAAATCTTTTATATATAAGTGGGCGTGGTCCTTAACCGATTTCGTTAATTTTTCTTCAAAGCATTCCTTATAGCAAAGGCAACCTCTCTGCCGAGTTTTGCTACGATAGGTTGAACGATTTTTGATTTTTGATTTATAATGTAAATTTGATTTTATCACAAGTCGGCGGTGCCACGTCCATCTTAAAAATTTTTTTCAAATTTTTATCAAGAGTCTCAATATCAGAGTCCAAATGTCGAATTTCAACATTCTAGGTGTATTATTTACTAAATAATCAGGTTTTTTGTGTTTTCCAAAATGTTATATATATAAAAAGTGGGCGTGGTTATCATCCGATTTCGCTCATTTTCAATACGAAACTATTCTGGGTCGAGGTAAGCTCGTGTACCAAATTTGGTCAAGATATCTCACTATTTACTCAAGTTATCGTGTTAACGGACCGACGGACGGACGGACGGACATGGCTCAATCAAATTTTTTTTCGATAGAGTTGATTTTGATATATGGAAGCTCATATCTATCTCGATTCCTTTATACCTGTGCAACCAACCGTTATCCAATCAAAGTTATAATACCCTTTGTACAAGCACAGCGGGTATAAAAATAGGTAAGTACTTAGTGTGAGGATGCAAAGTTTCACGTTCTTTGTGGCCTGCATGAAATAGTTATGACCATGAATCACTTATCTCAACAATATATGAGGTAAAGCATTTCATGAAATTTGAAGCTTCTAGCCATTAAAATGGGGCAGTCATTACGAAAAGCTTCTTATCTGAACAATAAGTTGTGGGGGATATAAACTATATATACGACCGATCTCTTCGTATTTTTCAGACAACAATATTTGCTATGTACGAAAGCATATGGTGAAATTTGAAGGTTCTAGCTGTTAAAATGGGGCCGAAATTACGAAAAGTTTGTTATCTGAACAATCGGTTGTATGAGATATATACTACCGATCTATATAATTTTTTCAGACAACAATGAATGCACTATACGTAAGCTTTCGCTGAAATTTTAAGATCTTTCCCTCTGCCAACCAGCGGCAATTGGTCACACCAAGGGAGTTTAAATCGTTTTCCATCTGGTCCTTTCAGCGGAGTGGCGGCCGCCCTCTACCTCTGCTTCCATAGGCGGTTTCGGATAGGAACACATTCTTGGCCGGAGCGTCATCTTTCATTCGCATAACATGGCCTAGCCAGCGTAGCCGCTGCGTTTTAATGCGCTGGACTATGTTGATGTCTGCGTAGAGCTCGTACAGCTCACCGTTAAATCTTCTTCGGTACTCGCCATCGCCAACGCGTAGCGGTCCATAAATCTTTCGAAGAACTTTTCTCTCGAACACTCCCAGTACCGCTTCATCTGATGTTGTCATGGTCCATGCTTCTGCACCATATAGCAGGACGGATACGATAAGTGACTTGTAGAGCATGATTTTCCTTTGCCGATAAAGGAATGTACTTTTCAATTGCGTACCTAGTCCAAAGTAGTATTTATTGGCAACAGTGATTCCTCGCTGGATCTCAGAGCTGATGTTGCTAGTGTTGATGCTGGTTGCCAAATAAACGAAGTCTTTTACTATTTCGAAATTATGGCTGCCAACAGTAGCGTGGTTGACAAGGCGCATATGAGCTGACTCTTTGCTCGATAACAGCATGTACTTCGTTTTGTTCTCATTCACCATCGGGCCCATCTTTACCGCTTCTTTTTCCAATTTGGAGTAAGCCGAACTAACGGCGCGGGTATTTAGGCCGAAGATATCAATGTCATCACCATATGCCAGTAATTGCACGCTTTTTGTTCCAGAGCGGTTAAGTTTTGCAGCGAGTATAATTTTCTTCAGCATCAAATCAAAGAAATCGCACGATAGCGGGTCACCCTGTCTGAAACCTCGTTTAGGTGCAAACGGCTCGGAGATGTCATTTCTAATTCTGACTGAGCTGATGGTGTTGCTAAACGTAATTTTGCACAGCCGTATAAGTTTTGCGGGGAAACCAAATTCAGACATAGCGGTATATAGGCAGCTCCTTTTCGTGCTGTCTATACGTAAGCATTCGGTGAATTCGGTGAAATTTGAAGCTTCTAGCTGTGAAAATGGGGCAGAAATTACGAAAAGTTTCTTATCTGAAAAATCGGATGCATGAGATACATATATACTATATATACCACCGATAAACACAATTTTTTCAGACAACAATTAATTCTCTATACGTAAGCATAAACTCATTAATCTAAGCAGGGAGGACCTAAGAACTCTTACTGGGACACTGTGGTCTACGATATCACCTAAGTAAGTTAAATCTATCCGATACCCAAATGTTTCGTTTCTGTGAGCTGGATGATGAAACGCCGGTTCACATTCTCTGCGAATGCGTCGCTCTGGCTAGGCAGAGACTCTCCCATCTAGGTGGTGTGACTCTTAATCCCTATGTGATATGGAGTAAAAAGCCTTAAGAGGTACTTAGATACATCAAAAGCCTCCAGATACAAAATTAGACTGGAAGGTCATGCACAATAGATCTACACAAAGGTCGTAGTGCTTCCAGGCCTAGTAATAATAATAATAATATGTAAGCATTCGGTAAAATTTGAAGCCTCTAGCTGTTAACATGGGGCAGTAATTACGAAAAGCTTCTTATCTGAACAATCGGTTGTGAGGGATATATGCTATATATACGACCGATCTCATCAATTTTTTCAGACAATAATATATGCAATATACAAAAGCATATGGTGAAGTTTGAAGCTCCAATCTGATAAATTGAGGAAGATATGACAAAAATCCTCTTTTCTGAAAAATTGGTTGTATGGAGGATATATGCTATAGTGGTCCGATCCGGCCGGTTCCGACAAATGTCTAATCGGACACCTAAATATACCCGCTCACCAAATTATATCAAGATATCTCAAAAATTCAGGGACTAGTTGGCATACAAACAGACAGATGGACATTCCTAAATCAACTCAGCTCTTCATCCTTATCATTTCGGTATACTTATTGGTGTGTCTATTTATTTTCCTTTAAGGACTTACAAGTTTGAGAATCGTGACGAAGTTAATATACCATTTTATTTTCATGAAAGGAATAAAAAGCACGCCTAGTACAAATTAATGTAAAGACAGAATGCCTCAAATTGTCCGAGAGCGTGGACATATTCAGTCTATGTGAGGTATTGAGCTCATTAATTCCTAAAAATCTTAAGTAAAATTGAACACACCTTTATTAAACAAACAGACATATAAGTTAATTTTTTATTCACAATACGCAACCTATGTATATATATAAAAATCAATCTGTGTGTGTGTGTGTGTTTGTATGTTCCTTCTGGAAACGTATTTCCCACATTTCAATCGTCACCAAATTTTGGCTATAGGTTGCCTCGATCAAAACGAAGGTTTTTAATATTTCAGAACTAAGAATTTTAAATTAAATTTTTTTTTCATTTTCACATGCGCCATTGGGTGGTGCGACAAATTTTGTATGTCAGCAAAAATTACGCATATGCCATGTACGTACTTAAGTGCAGCACCTTTCCTTGGTCATACTTAGCATTGTATTCACAAAAAGTTAAAGCGATTGCATTGAGTGATTTAAAAGTTTCTATTAATATTAAGCATTCCATTGTAAAAATAACTGTCTATATGAGATGATAGACAAAAATTGTGCAGCTAAAATATTTTAATTAAGTTATTAGATTTTGAGTATGAATTGTGTGTGACAAAATAAAATTTGAAAAATAAAGCAAAGAATGATAAATTAGAGGAATGAGGGATCTAAGAAAGAAGAAGGAGAGATGTAGAGGGTGTAAAAAAAGAAGAGGGAGAGATAAGGAAATTATAAAGGGTAAGAATGAGGAAAATTGAGAGATACATTTTGAAGAAGATGAATAAAATCTTATATACTGATTGCTTGACTTTGAGTAACGGAATGCGTTAAAATACACCTTCTTACTTAGATTAGTATCTGCCCAACCCGAGCAACGCGGGGTACCCTGCTAGTTAGTTATAAATACCGACCACAAAGTTTAACTTTGCGTCACTTTATATTTAAATTAAAATGATTTGACACAATCGTATCGCGCTCCTGTTCATCCTGCTTAGCTGCATTTTTTTGACTTATACGAATTCGCAATTTCGCATTGTAAATGGCGTTAACTGGCGTATAAAGACTAGCCCATAGCGGCATAAATCATTGCGTTGGTACATTAACCACTATACAGATGGTGGTTACAGCTTGGATTTGCATGATTCACCATTATTGCTGGTGTCACCGACATTCGTGGTTTAAGCGTACCTGGACAGGGAGTGCTGTGGAGAGTGTATATTATCCATTTGAATTTTGTTACGAAACAGGAGATATGGATATAGCTTTAGTTGAAGTAAGTCAAATCTTTAACCCTGGGCGAACTGTAAAAACAATATCATTTTGCGAAACTGCATTAGTGTTTTTACAGTTCGACCATGGTTAATGATTTGACTCCCTTGAATTAAAGCTATATCCATATCTCCTGTTTCGTAACAAAATTCACATGGATAATAACACTCTCCATTTTGTCTAGTTACGATTAAATCACGAATGTCGGTGAGACCAGCTATACTAGTGAAGAGGTTCACATCTTTATCAATCATGCAATGCCAAGCTGTAACCACCATATGTATAGTGGTTAATGAACGAACGCAATCATTTATGCCGCTATGGGCTAGTCTCTATACGCCAGTTAACGCCATTTATATGCGAAATTTCGAATTTTTATAAGTTAAAAAAAGGCAGCTAACCACGATAAGCAGGAGCGCGATATGATTGTGTCAATTCATTTTAGTTTAAATATAAAGTGGCGCAGAATAAAATTTTGTGGCGCTATTTATACATAATTGGGTCTTGTGAATAAAAAATAAACAATAACTTTTTCGTCTAAATTTTAGGAATTAGACACGTAATTAAGTAAATAATAAGAGCAACACCTAATTATTAGAACAAAAAATGTTTATACAGCTTTTTAAAAACAACAAGTTCTTAGAACGTTCTTAGTGTGGGAGCTTTATTTATTTTTATGATAAGTACAAAGCGTGCACGTAATTAGTTTTATTTGTTTCCAAACTGCTAATATGTTTTATCGTATACTGTCACAAAACCAGAGTTGAGAACAGTGCTCGAACTTAAGTAGGCTGAAATAATCAAGATTTTGCGTTAATGATGCCTTAAATTGTTATGAATTTAAATGCTGTTCAACTTACACATATTCGTAAAATTGAATGAGTTTTGGGTGGCTTCTATAGGAATATAGAAATTGAGTTAATATTGCTTCAAATAAAACATCCTTACTACCCACTACCAATAATCTTCTTAATAAACTAAAATTTTTGGAGGTGTTTGCAGAGAGTTGCTACCGGCGACCACGGAAAAACGTTAAAAGCGACCACAACAAGAGGATTGTGCGAACGCTATCGCGAGTTGAAATGGAAAGTGAGACGCCTATTCAGGACGAAAAAAGCAGAGGCAGAAAGGCGTGAGTGTGAGGAGCTTGAGCTACTAGCCACCAGGCTGAAAATTTATCAAAAAATTCGGCGATAGGCGGAAGGTTTTAAGTCCGGGGCAAACTCTTGTAAGAACGAAAACGGCGACCTTGTAACCGATGTGCAGAGAGTACTTAGATTATGGAGGGAATCCTTCTCTGCTCTCCTAAATGGAGACAGCGATTTACCGCACAGGCATGACGAACCCGATCCCGCAATCGATGATGATGGAATAAATGTCCCCCCACCCGATTACGATGAAGTCAGAATAGCAATAATCAAATTTAAAAGCAACAAGGCCGCGGGCGCTGATGGATTGCCTGCGGAGGTATTCAAACACTTTAAGGCGCATGCATCAGCTTCTTTGCAAAATATGGTCGGACGAATGCATGCCCGACGATTGGAATCTAAGTGTTCTTTGCCCCGTCCACAAGAAAGATTGAAGCCCACCGTGAATCGACTGATTGGACCTTGCGCAAAATGACGCTGAGCAACACCATCAGCTCAGTCAGAATTGGGAAGGACCTTTCCGGGCCGTTCGAATCTAAGCGAGGTTTCACACAGTGGGCCCCCTATCGTGCGATTTCTTTAATTTGATGCTGAAGAAAATTATACTCGCTGCAGAACTTAAACGCTCTGGAACAATATCCTATAAAAGCGTGCAATTACTGGCATATGCTGATGGCATTGATATCATCGGCCTAAACACCCGCGCCGTTAGTTCTGCTCACTCCAAACTGGAAATAGAAGCGGTAATGGTGGGATTGATGGTGAATGAGGACAAAATGAAGTACATGCTGTCATCGAGCAAAGAGTCAGCTCATATGCGCCTTGTCAACCACGCTACTTTTGGTACCCATAATTTCGAAATCGTTTATCGCATCAACATTAACAACAACATCAGCTCTGAAATTCAGCGAAGAATCACACTTGCCTAAATGCTACTTTGGTGCAGAAGCATGGGCCATAACAACATTAGATGAAGGGGCTCTGTGAGTGTTCGAGAGGAAAGTTCTTCCAAAGATTCATGGGCCTGTACGGGTTGGCGATGGCGAGTACCGAAGAAGATTTAATGATGAGCTGTACGAGCTTTACGCAGACATCGACATAGTCCAGCGAATTAAAACGCAGCGGCTGCGCTGGCTAGGCCATGTTATGCGAATGAAAGGTGACACTCCGGCAAAGAAAGTGTTTCTATCGGAACTTGCCTATGAAAAGACAGGTAGAGGGCGGTCCCCACTCCGCTGGAAGGATCAGGCGGAAAGCGACTTAAACTCCCTTGGTGTAACCAAGTAGCACCGGTTGGCAGAGAGAAGAAGCGACTGGCCCGCATTGTTGGACGGCCATAACCGTTTCAACGGTTAAGCGCCAATTAAATAAGTAATAGGAAATATTTCTAGGAAAAAAAGACGGGATCCGTTAAAGACCACGCCCTTTTTTATATAAAAGATGTTTAAAAGGATCGTAGACTAGAATATGATATATCTTAACGAAAAATAGTTTTGTATCAATGATATTTCACTTACCAAGTTTTATTGTAAGAGGAAATTAGGAGACATTTTTTTAATGAACGGTGCCACGCGCCTATTCCGCTTAAACGTTACAAAACATTTCTAGATCCACAATAAAAAAAAAACGATCTCTCGTACCGAAATTCGAAAAAGTAATTTATCTGAAATGAACTGTACAATTCAAGCTACGCTGAGTATATAATATACGGTTACACCAATACTTAAACACACTTACTTGTTTACTGTTCTTTTTTAATTAGCTGAACAAACATATTTTGTTCTATCAAAATAACAAATTAAACGTACATATTTATTGATAATCTGGCGAAATGAAATAGCGCCGCTTTGATAAAACATTTTGCTATACTTTTTCAAAAAAAATGTCTTTGCTATTGTTTGTTTATGTATACATACGTGGGCGAATCCGCTTGCGCTTTCAGCAGTGTATAAACTGTTGATTGATTCTCGGAGATGTTAGAGAAATATTACGAAAATTTAAATTATTGTATCTCATTCATTTTAATTTATACATATGTACAAATGATTATGTGAGGAAAATCTAAAATCAGTTCTGATTTCAAAAAGATATGAATTTTAAGGAGTAAGTACCTGGGCGACCGAGCTTTGCTCGGCAATCTGCGAGTATGCCGCTTAACATACTTTGACATTTTTTACGAAGATTTTTATCTTTAATATTCTCCTTTAAAGCTTTAATAGAATATGAGTAAGTAGAGTACTATTTCGTCTAAATGGCAACCCTACTCAAAAATGTCCCTATTGTAATAAGGAGTGAAATACTTTTCGTTTGATACCCATATCGGCATATCTCATGCAATTTTTTTTAATTTCGAATAGGTGGCAACCTTGTGAAAGATTCTGAGTGGCAACACCTAGGTAGAAAGTCTTAGAAGGTGATATTTATCTCTGTACCAAATTTCATTTGAATCGGTTGAGCCGTTCCCGAGATCGTTCGGCTGTACAAACATACAAATATGCAAGAATAGCTCGTTTAAAGTTATAAGATGTAGGTTTTATTGGTGTATTCAACAATTTCATATGAAGACACAAAAGTAAGCAGGACAAACTAGCCTGCATTTTTATACTCAGCTGAGTAGAGGTCACAGAGTATATTAACTTTGTTCGCATAACGGTAATCCATAACGGCATAAACTAATCGAGATATATATAGACTTCTATATATCAAAATGATCTTGGCGAAAAAAGAAGTTTATTCAGCCATGTCCGACCTCCGTCCGTCCGTCTGTCCGTCCGTCCGTAAACACGATAACTTGAGTAAATATTGAGGTATCTGGATGAAATTTGGTATGTAGGTTCCTGGGCGCTCATCTCAGATCGGTATTTAAAATGAACGAAATCGGACTACAACCACGCCCACTTTTTCGATATCGAAAATTTCGAAAAACCGAAAAAGTGTGATAACAAAGACGAATAAAGCAATGAAACTTGGTAGGTGCGTTGACCTTATGACGCAAAATAGAAAATTAGTAAAAGTTTGGACAATGGGCGTGGCACCGCCCACTTTTAAAAGAAGCTGTTATTTGGCAGTCGTTGAAGATATCATGATGAAATTTGGCAGGCACGTTACTCCTACTACTGTATGTGTACTAAATAAAAATTAGAAAAATCGGATGACGAACACGACCATTTTAAAAAAAAATTTTTTTTAAGTAAAATTTTAACAAAAAATTTAATATCCTTACAGTATATAAGTAAATTATGTCAACATTCAACCCCAGTAATGATATGGTGCAACAAAATATAAAAATAAAAGAAAATTTCAAAATGGGCGTTGATCCGCCCTTTTTCATTTAATTCGTCTAGAATACTTTTAATGCCATAAGCCGAACAAAAATTTACCAATCCTTGTGAAATTCGGTAGGGGCATATATTCTTTGACGGTAACTGTTTGCTGTGAAAATGGGCGAAATCGGTTGAGGTCACGCCCAGTTTCATACACAGTCGACCGTCTGTCCTTCCGCTCGTCCGTTAACACGATAACTTGAGCAAAAATCCATATATCTTTACTAAACTTAGTTCACGTACTTATCTCTGAACTCACTTTATCTTGGTATAAAAAATGGCCGAAATCCGACTATGACCACGCCCACTTTTTCGTTATCGAAAATTACGAAAAATGAAAAAAATGCCATATTTCTATACCAAATATGAAAGAAGAGATGAAACATGGTAATTGGATTGGTTTATTGACGCAAAATATAACTTTAGAAAAAGGGTGTGACACCTACCATATTAAGTAGAAGAAAATGAAAAAGTTATGCTGGGCGAAATCAAAAGCCCTTGGAATCTTTGCAGGAATACTGTTCGTGGTATTACATATACAAATAAATTAGCGGTACCCGACACATGATGTTCTGGGTCACCCTGGTCCACATTTTGGTCGATATCTCGAAAACGCCTTCACATATACAACTAAGGGCCACCCTTTTTTTTGATACCCATATCGTACAAACACAATCTAGAGTCACCCCTGGTCCACCCTTATGACGATATCTCGAAAAGGCGTCCACCTATAGAACTAAGGCCCACTCCCTTTTAAAATACTCATTAACACCTTTCATTTGATACCCATATCGTACAATCACATTCTAGAGTCACCTTTGATCCACCTTTATGGCGATATCCCGAAATGGCGTCCACCTATAGAACTAAGGGCCACTCCCTTTTAAAACCCTCATTAATACCTTTAATTTGATACCCATATCGTACAAACACATTATACAGTCACCTCTGGTCCACCTTTATGGCGATATCCCGAAATGGCGTCCACCTATAGAACTATGGCCCACTACCTTTTAAAATACTCTTTAATGCCTTCCATTTGAAACCCATGTCATACAAACACATTCCAGGGTTACCCTATGTTCATTTTGCTAAATGGTGATTTTCCCCTATTTTGTCTCCAAAGCTCTCAGCTGAGTATGTAATGTTAGGTTACACCTGAACTTAGCCTTCCTTACTTGTTCTTGTGAATCTTATCTGCTTGGAAAAATATATCATCATATATATTATTTCTTATTGCTGTTTTTATGTACGGGTCCCTTTTCCCCTCTTATTTTGAATCCAAATCTATAAATAAAGTTTTGGTTGTAAAGATGGAGATTCGGGCTATTAGCGAGCTTTAAGCAATTTTGGTCGAAGAGCGTTAGTTTAGCTATATTTTATAAAAATTATTATTGACCTTTAATCTTTAAATTTATTAAATTATTTTATAAGCTCGAGGCCTGATCCAAATAAAACACAGTGTTATACTTTGTATTTGTATTTTCGATATTTCGACTTCAGTCTGAAGTCATCATCAGGACTGAAACAAAAACAATAATTATAATATTTTCAAAAAATCCAGCATAAAACAAATACCATGTGCGAAAATGAAGAATGTTGGAGACAAATAATCATACAAAAATATAAACAATATTTTAAAGCACCGTAAATGTAAACAAAATTTTTGCAAAAACAAAAGTACATCAAGTGGCTAAAAGTACGACATACAAGCATACATATTAGGCCGGGTCGATTTGTGGGGAGGCAAAAAAATCGCCCATTGCTCTGTGAAAATCATATTCTAGGGATCAAAATAAGAAACTTTGCCGAAGGAACCATACCTCTAAAACGAATTCTGATGTCCCCCCTTTGGGTTGTAGGGGCAAATTTTGGAAAATCCCACTTTGAAATTCCTATGGTTTTTCTTTTTGGAGTTTATTTTTGTCTTTAGAAGTTTATTTAGTCAGAACATATGTAAATGAAAAAATGAATTTAACTTAGTAATAGAAAAGAAATTAAAAAAAATTATTAGAAATTAGCGTTTTTACAACCCCCTTTTAAAACCAAGGCATCACTGTGATGCATTTGCATGTCGTAAACATAGTTGTGTGGGTTTTTTATTCAACCGTTTTAAAAAATGAAGGTATCACTGTGACACAATTGCAGATCGTAAAATTGCTTGTGTTGTGTTTTTTAAGCCACCACAAGACACAGCAGGTATAATTGAAATTGCCCCTACCCAAAAGTTCGACCCAAAGGGGGGGAAATATCAGAATTCGTTTTAGAGGTATGGTTCCTTCGGCAAAGTTTCTTATTTTGATCCCTAGAATACGATTTTCACAGAGCAATGAGCGTTTTTAAATCGACCCGCCCTAATACATATATGCATATATCATCACATTTCCTTATTGTTGTGGAAGAGATCTTTCTACCGTGCAATGTTGTTGCCTTAAAACTAGGTCCCGATACACATGTGCACAGTGGTCAGTGTCCGCTTTAAAATGCATCCTAGTACTATTAGGGGTGTTCGCCATATGAAGCATTTCCAAAAGTAAATCGTTTATTATAATGTCTCTCCTCATGTAAAATAGCTACATTATCGAAGTCTGGATAATGCCCCGTATCTTTACAATGGGCTGACAAGGCCGTCTTATTTTCCGAATAATTGTTTCTTAACTTAATATTAGATCTGTGAGCGGAAATCCTTATCTTGAGTTTTAATTTTGTTGTCCCCACATATACCTTGTAGCATACGTGGGACCCGTCACCATTATACGGAATTCTATAAACCACATCGGATTTCTCATGCTTTGGTATTTTATCTTTTGTACTGTTGTAGACCTGTCTAAGAGTGTGATTATATGTCGATGCTATTTGGTATTTTTCCCGATTGTAAAAAATTGAGTATTTTATTCGATTCGTTACGCCCGGGACATGTACTACTGATTTGTGTATTTTATCTCCCGAAGTCTGTCTAGTTCTCTCATTGTTCAACCTGATCACGCAATCTCTGAGCAATTTGTTGATTAACTTTATGGGGAATTCATTATTTTTCAGAGTTTCTTTGACAATGTCGATATTCTTCTTGTGAAAATTCTTGTCACTTATTGAGAGAACTCTTCTTATGAAGTTACTCGCCGTATTTATAATCGTTTTATTTTCGTGTTTAGAGTTAAAGTTGATGAGTCTTCCTGATGCGGTCGGCCTTTTATACCATTCAATAAGTAGCTTGTTATTCTTCCTTATAACAAGGGTATCCAAGAATGGTATTTGTCCGTCCTTTTCTAATTCCTTTCTAAATTTGATCGATTTATTGTAGTTATTAAGATTATTAAGCATCTTTTCCACATCCTCTCTTTTAACAACCGCAAACAAGTCATCCACGTACTTAGTTAGTACGCGGGGTTTGTTGATGATGACTTCAAACTGAAGTCGAAAAATCGAAACTACAAATACAAAGTATAACACTGTGTTTTATTTAGATTATGGTCGAGCTTATAAAATAATTTAATAAATCTAGCTATATTTTAGTAAAATAATTTGTATGATTTTTAATAATCGGGGATTGCCCATATTGCTTTTTTTTTTTTTTTTAATGTATGAAAACATTTATTTGAAGCAAATTTTAATTTTATAATTTATTTAATAATTTAAGAAAAATTTAAACAACGTGACATGACGGACAAGGCGACAGCTGTTTCGATTATACCTTGTAAATCTCTTCAAAGCCTTTTCTCCCGGGAGTGGGAGTCGAACTCGCACCCCTACGATAGTTGAAATGGTTGTAAACGCATTCAGCTACGTCATGCCTGTTGTGAAGTCTTTCCCAATTGCCTTCTTTTTGCATAGTTTAATCTTTTACATATTGCATACTTCGTATGCAATTATGTGTTAAAGCTATGCTTGGTACGGCGGTTTTCAAAGAAACTTTGGTTTTGTTGCTGTTTTCGTTCTATTTATAGAACTACAACGAATTAACCAATTTTGTCTGTTTGTATGATTTTTAATAATCGGGGATTGCCCATATTGCTTTTTTTGTTTTTTTTTAAATGTATGAAAACATTTATTTGAAGCAATTTTTTAATTTTATAATTTATTTAATAATTTGGGAAAAATTTAAACAACGTGACATCAGGACGGACAAGGCGACAGCTGTTTCGATTATACCTTGTAAATCTCTTCAAAGCCTTTTCTCCCGGGAGTGGGAGTCGAACTCGCACCCCTACGATAGTTGAAATGGTTGTAAACGCATTCAGCTACGTCATGCCTGTTGTGAAGTCTTTCCCAATTGCCTTCTTTTTGCATATTTTAATCTTTTACACATTGCATACTTCGTATGCAATTATGTGTTAAAGCTATGCTTGGTACGGCGGTTTTCAAAGAAACTTTGGTTTTGTTGCTGTTTTCGTTCTATTTATAGAACTACAACGAATTAACCAATTTTGTCTGTTTGTATGATTTTTAATAATCGGGGATTGCCCATATTGCTTTTTTTTTTTTAAATGTATGAAAACATTTATTTGAAGCAATTTTTTAATTTTATAATTTATTTAATAATTTGGGAAAAATTTAAACAACGTGACATCAGGACGGACAAGGCGACAGCTGTTTCGATTATACCTTGTAAATCTCTTCAAAGCCTTTTCTCCCGGGAGTGGGAGTCGAACTCGCACCCCTACGATAGTTGAAATGGTTGTAAACGCATTCAGCTACGTCATGCCTGTTGTGAAGTCTTTCCCAATTGCCTTCTTTTTGCATATTTTAATCTTTTACACATTGCATACTTCGTATGCAATTATGTGTTAAAGCTATGCTTGGTACGGCGGTTTTCAAAGAAACTTTGGTTTTGTTGCTGTTTTCGTTCTATTTATAGAACTACAACGAATTAACCAATTTTGTCTGTTTGTATGATTTTTAATAATCGGGGATCGAAACAGCTGTCGCCTTGTCCGTCCTGATGTCACGTTGTTTAAATTTTTCCCAAATTATTAAATAAATTATAAAATTAAAAAATTGCTTCAAATAAATGTTTTCATACATTTAAAAAAAAAAAAGCAATATGGGCAATCCCCGATTATTAAAAATCATACAAACAGACAAAATTGGTTAATTCGTTGTAGTTCTATAAATAGAACGAAAACAGCAACAAAACCAAAGTTTCTTTGAAAACCGCCGTACCAAGCATAGCTTTAACACATAATTGCATATGAAGTATGCAATGTGTAAAAGATTAAAATATGCAAAAAGAAAGCAATTGGGAAAGACTTCACAACAGGCATGACGTAGCTGAATGCGTTTACAACCATTTCAACTATCGTAGGGGTGCGAGTTCGACTCCCACTCCCGGGAGAAAAGGCTTTGAAGAGATTTACAAGGTATAATCGAAACAGCTGTCGCCTTGTCCGTCCTGATGTCACGTTGTTTAAATTTTTCCCAAATTATTAAATAAATTATAAAATTAAAAAATTGCTTCAAATAAATGTTTTCATACATTTAAAAAAAAAAAAAAAAAAAAAAAAGCAATATGGGCAATCCCCGATTATTAAAAATCATACAAACAGACAAAATTGGTTAATTCGTTGTAGTTCTATAAATAGAACGAAAACAGCAACAAAACCAAAGTTTCTTTGAAAACCGCCGTACCAAGCATAGCTTTAACACATAATTGCATATGAAGTATGCAATGTGTAAAAGATTAAAATATGCAAAAAGAAGGCAATTGGGAAAGACTTCACAACAGGCATGACGTAGCTGAATGCGTTTACAACCATTTCAACTATCGTAGGGGTGCGAGTTCGACTCCCACTCCCGGGAGAAAAGGCTTTGAAGAGATTTACAAGGTATAATCGAAACAGCTGTCGCCTTGTCCGTCCTGATGTCACGTTGTTTAAATTTTTCCCAAATTATTAAATAAATTGTAAAATAATTTGTTAAAAATAAAAGAAATCTATTTGTACTATGGCATTATTGTGAATATTTGCACTGCATTACTGGCAGTTGCTATCATACGCTAGATGGCAGCGCAACTGTAGGTTTTAATTGATTGATAGAACATCTGATTTTTGTTGATATTTGAGAAGAGACTTTTATATTGGTTGCGCAAGATGCGCACGGGTCCGGCTCGTATATATTATTTCTAATTGCTGTTTTTATGCACAGGTCCCTTTTTAGCTCTTATTTGGAATCTAAATCTATAAATAAAGTTTTGGTTGTAAAGATGGAGATTAGTGAGCTTTGGGCAATTTTGGTCGTAGAGCTTTTGTTTAGCTATATTTTATTAAAATAATTTGTTAAAAATAAACGATTGCGAGCACACAAAGAAATCTATTTGTACTATGGCATTATTGTGAATATTTGCACCGCACTACTGGCAGTTGCTATCATACGCTAGATGGCATCGCAAGCTGTAAGTTTTAATTGATTGATAGAACAGCTGACTTTGTTGATATTTGAAAAGATACTTTTATATTGGTTGCGCAAGATGCGCACGGGTCCGGCTTGTATATATATATATTTGTCGACTATAAATAGTTAAATGGGAATATCTTATCCAAATTTCAATGGATTATTATTATTATATTCGTAAGTTTTTGAACGAAAAATTATATATGGCCCCTTTAAAGTTTTGATTTATTTTGTACTTTTTGTTCTATTTCTTCTATAAAATTAACATTTAATTACCTAAAAATTTATCGAAAAATAAACAGAGGGAAAGTTATATACCAGTATACGTATCGGCTTATGAGAGGGGGGTTCTGGGCGCTTAGCCCGGACTTTGAGGGCGTATTCGATTTTCCAGGTATGCAGATTTTGTCTACTACACCTAAAACTTGATGTCTCGCAAAGAATATATTTTCAATGTCATTTAGTGTAATTTATTGAAACAAAATTGTAGCGTCCGTAACCTTAAGCGTTTTAAAAAAATATTTCAGATTTCGAAAATATACGGGCATTGGGTCTTTATTTCACCTTCTGGCTTTCATTTGATGAATTTCATATCAAAACCTATACAAAAATTTTGCATAGAGGTACACTTTACCTATACAAGCAGAAATTCCATTTTTGAAAAATTATGGGCGTGGCAAGGTGTAAAAGTTGTAAAAAATTAGTAAACAATTTCGGTAATATTTTTTCAGTATACGTTTTCGAAACCCGTTTTGAATATCTTTCCAATGGTACCAAGATATTTTAAATCGGTTTAGTTATTCCGTAGTTATCACAGCTCAAAAGTACCTAGGTAGGTAGGTGAAATGGCTGCGACCCTGGTAACTCGTCTAAAAACCTACGGAATGTTATGGTCAATGTATTACAACCAGCCAGAGTTGTTGATAAAATTAAGAATATTCGGGATTGCTATCACAGATAACCCTCTGAGGTCTTCTAGAAAGGGGGTTCCGAGGAACCTTAGCCGGGCTCTAGCTAGAGCCGGGGATTTACACATAAAGTGTTCTGCTGTCTCCCTGGCATTTGCATCTTTGCAGCTTCTGCAGTAGTCTTTATACGGAATGCCCATCTTTTCCGCATGCGTACCTACTGCCCAATGACCGGTGCTGACTGCTATCAGTTTGCGTGTGGTAGCCCTGGATTTGTTCAGAAGACTTCTCGTCCTCTTTCCATCATAGTTTGGCCAAATGGATTTTGATATTGCACAGGTGGTGATGTTATTCCACTTTGTTTGTGCTTTCTTCAAGTAGAAGCTTTGGATATTACCATTGACTACTGCTAAGGGTATGCCTACTTCGACACTGGTTATTTCCTCGTTCATCTCCGATGAGCCCCTGCGTGCTAGCTCGTCGGCCTTCTCGTTACCCTCTATCCCCCTATGACACAGGACCCAGATAACGCTAGTTCTAGATTGGTGGATAACTGGGATATGAATCGCTTACAAGCCCACATTAATGTTGAGTTAATGTGTGGCGAGGAAAGCGCTTTTATCGCTGCTTGACTATCCGACAGGATGCAAACTTTACCAGCTACATTCAAGCCCTCCAGTGATTTGCAGGCTTGCCAAATCGCGAGGATTTCTGCTTGAAACACGCTGCGGTGCGATGGGGGTCTGAATGATGCATACAAATCTGGGGACTCAGAGAATACTCCGGCCCCCACTCCCGATTCCATCTTGGAGCCGTCAGTGTAGATTTGGGTGTCGTCGACCCTTATGCCCGGGTTTCTCTTCCACTCATTCCTGCATGGAATGGCGGTATTACAACCATACTCAAACTTCAGTTTGCGAGGGTAGTAATATGTCTCGGTACTACATGTACCATCCGGAAGTTTATTTAGGATACTACTATGCCCTTGCTGAGTATCCTTCCAACACCCACACTCCCTGAGTCTCAGTGCGGTTTGTGACGATGTACAAAGTATATGCAAGTCGATCGGAAGCAGGTGCAAAATGGGGCTAAAGGAGCTGTTGGGCAAGTGCGTCCTGCCCCTATGGCAGCAACGGACGCAGTGCGCTGGACTTTTTGCAGGCTGGTGAGATTGTAGCTCTTACTTAGAGGTTCCCACCAGACTATGGAACCATAGGTAAGCACCGGTCGCACCACCGCCTCGTACATCCAAAGTACCATGCTTGGCTTGAGTCCCCATTTCTTACCAAGCATTGATTTGCAGGCATAGAAGGCGATGCAGGCCTTCCGTACCCACTCTTCGATGCATACTTTCCAATTCAACTTGCAGTCAATTGTTAGTCCCAGATACTTGGTACTCGATGACAGGGTTAGTTGCTGGCCGTTTAAGAATGGTAGTCTAAAGGCAGGTGGGTTGTACTTCCTCGTGAAGAGAAGCAGGTCCGTCTTGTCGGGATTTAACCTAAGGCCACATCCCTGTGCCCGCCTGCTGAGTTTAGCCAAGGTCCTTTCCGTGATTTCGCTCATTACGAAGGGGAAAGGACTAGAGACCAAGATTGCCACGTCGTCGGCATACGCCACGATCTTAACCCCCCCTACGTTAAGTTTTCCTAAGATATCATTTATGGTGGTAAACCAAAGCAGAGGTGAAAGCATATCGGTTTTGATACGAAATTCATCATTTAAGAAATGTAAAATCTCCCCTTAGCTTCCTTAAGTGTTGCATACTTTCACAAGCATTAAAAATTTACTTCTATTTTTTGTCGCGTCCGAACCTCATCATATATGGTCATATATATGTACTTACATTTTTGAGGTACCCACAATTGTTGCTTCAAATATTGTAATATCCGCTCAGTCCGCTGCTCATGTTCTCTATGCAGGTTGAAATTCGTGCGAACACTACTTTTATTGATACGTTGCAAACATGCCGCCGTCAGTTGGGTTGTAGACAAGTTATTCTCTGAACGGCGAGTTGAGTCAACCGCTAAATGAACTTTTAGGAAAAGGACTTCCTAAATTATTTTTCACACTCCACTATAATATTTAAAGGAAAAACTTAATTTATAACCAACACTTTAAAATGTAAACACGTTGAGTGCATGTGGCGAAAAAAATCAGCAAAAGTAAAGAAAATTGTCATTCAACGTTAGATCAACTGTTGTGTTTGCGGAAAGGCCTGGGATCAAGGCCTAGAGAAGCAACATCCAAATCCTTGAAAATTTTTTTTTGTATTTTGTTTTTAACAGACCTGTGGCTTATATTTGCTGAACCTTTTTTTGTTGTCTTGACTGTTAAAACGGTTTATTCAGAATCAACAATTTGTGCGAAGTTGATTCAACAGCGATTTCCGATGAATAAAAATTGACAGAAATATCTGTTGAGTAATAAGATGAAGAATTTGCCATTTGCTTTGGCTAAGGGTGGTGGCATATTATTATTTTATCCACTCGTTGGTAAGTTTTCTAACATTTTTCGCAATTACAAACTGCAATATAACAAATGAGTACGACACAAAATATGTTAGCAAGTATTTTTGTTGTATAGGTAGGATGTTTATAACAGTGCTTCGCGAAATTTTGGATGTGAATGGGTAAGGCGAAAGAAACTTCAATTGCCAAGTATGAAATTCTTTCATATTTATAAACGCATGTATATGAAAATTTGATTGTGCCGCGGCCTTAAAATCAGATGACAAGGCAAGGCAAGAAAATAAATGTAAATGAAAGGAAATTGAACACGAAAAAGCAGCAGGGAAATGAAATGAAAGGAAAACAGCAAAGGAAGGGAGAAGAAAAGAATGATTACAAGTCAGAACCGAAGCCAAAACTGGAACCGGACTGCGTGTCGTCAATTTGTTTCGAAGTACCATAGGTTTGTTGTCGATGAAATTTAGGTTTCTAATCGACGGGTTATGGGCGTATTATCCACTTCTTATCCGTAACCAAAGCAATAGAAACACTGGAAGAGAATAGCTTAAACTGCAGCCGTGTTATCTTTTATATTGACAGCCACGGGAATGAAAAAGCGGATGAACTAGCTAAAGAGGGCGCATTCCTTGAAGCTTGCTCCATAGAATTCCCAGTTCGGGCGAGATTAATAGAAAGCGAGAGGTGATCGACCAACCAAGAAAGGCGTGGACCCAAGCGAGGCGCTGTAAAATGTCAAAGATTATGTGTAGGTCTTACAACAAAGTTGCTTCTATAATTAAAAAGAGAGGAATGTAGACTCATGGTGGGTATTCTGACTAAACACTGCCTTCTGGCGTCACATGCCTTTAAATTGGGCTTTGTAAGTGATAGAAGATGTAGGAAGTGCGGGTTGGAGGAGGAAACGATCGAGCACATTTTGTGCTCGTTCGCTTACGCTTGCCAGGCTAAGGCTCTAGCCATTACGAGTGATACAGCTGTCAGATCTAGAAGCAGCAAGTTGCATAAATCCTAGAAAGCTTCTAGCATTTGCCAAGAGGACGCAGTTAATTTATAACATAGGTCCTGATTTTTGATAGGGTTCAGTTTGGTCGTTAAATAAACTTCTGGTAATACTACGGACTCATTTAGTCTTTGTGGGAAAGAGATCTTTCGCTTCTACTCAATTGGGAAAGAAATTGGTACAAAAGGAAGTAAGTTAAATTTAGCGATGAGTTACACGCAGACATTAACATAGTTCAACGAATCTATACCCAGCAGTCTAGGATAGGTCGTGTTAATGAAGGTGGATGTTCCAATCCAGAAGGTAGTCTTGCCGAAGGGTGTATATATTAGCAGGAGTTAAGGGAAGCAACTACTTCTTTGTAAAGACCATGTGAAAAACGATCAAACATCCTTGGGGATCTATAATTGGCTCCAGGTGGCAAAAACGGAAGTGACCATCGCTGTAGGATATATCTAGATGGCTGCCAAATACTTCGGGAGTACCTTAATGTCTCGGTGTGCAATCGTGGACTGTCCCATAGATGCCCTGACAACATAGCTTAGCCTTGTCTCAGATTTTGGTCGCGTCGTTCAAGCATTTGCTCAATACCATATTGTACCGAATTTGGGGAAATTCCTGATTATTTTGCAGCTTCTGTTAACGCTCGAATCTCCGAACTGTCGAATAAATGACTACTCAGTATAACAAAACGTTCTTTATTTAGACTACTTTGGGAGTAGTACTTCACAATTACAATTATCGTGTACTTCACTAAAGTGTTAAAATCAAACTGTCGTTCGCCCATTTCTCCTAAGGTCTAGACGTTTCACGAACATGCCTTCTAGAATAGTTGTATCTCATGCTTAGTTATTTAGCTATATACATGTATATCTGTAGTTTATGTAAGGCCATATGCTTCATCTATGTGTGTGAAATATTATCTCCACTGTTAGGTGCTGTTAATGTGTGTGTGAATAATGCTCTTCGCTTCAATCTGTTAGTTATGTTTGTGAAATATTCTTCCTTGCCTTCTATGCGTGTGTGTATAATAGCATTTACTTACTAACCGCACAGGGACGCATCGAAAAAGCTAACATTCACCACAATATTGGCATCTACTGTCGAAATAATGTTTCTGTCCTGTCGGTATTTAGGTGTGTGCCGCGAAAACTTTCATAGAAGAGCAAACCGATAGATTTTTATTTTTTTAAATGAAGGCAGGAAATCAATAGTAAAGGTGGAATTTTATATTTTGATTTTCATTTTGCTGTTAACTTGTAAATTTTGGCAGTAAAAATAAATTCCAGAAAAATGAAATGAGAATTTAAAAATAATTTCAAACCCTGGCTTATAGCTTTGGATGAATATGATGATGCCGATCCATTTTCTTCGGCCTCTTTATACAGGCATCGTTATTGTTTTATGATAATAATTGTGCCAATAATTTTATTTCAACAGGACGAATTAAAAGTAATATGGGTTCAGGAAATATTATTTTGTTCTGCCTATTTCCTTTATGGAATAAGAGCTCCTGACCAGGTATTGCACACCTGACGCGATAAGGAAATTTTCAATGTACGGCATAAGAGGCATCACCCTATATGTTAGTCTATCTCCAAATCAAAATAATATTCCACTTCGGAAATAGTAAAAGAGAAAGTTGGCTAAAACTCAAAAACACGTGTACCAATTTGTTCGTGCGTTATTCAAAGTTTTGGCGGCTTGCCTACCTATGCACATACATACATACCACCATATATCTGACGGGTCCGTCGCCATACCGGTACAAACGATTATTTTTGACAGCTAATGAGTAAAAATGCAATTCATTTTTCAATTTTGGCAAATTTCTTTGAAGCATGAAAAAGCGTTTGAATATGTAATAAGTTTTAACGGTTTGGCGAATGAATGCGGAACTCAGGCGGACAGTCAGTTGTTCTATGCAATTTATAGCGATTTGAAGCCTTTCGTATGTAAATATTTTGATAAAAAGAAAATAAATAAACAAATAAAATAAAACTGGGATGGATTTTCGGCTATCGTATTGCTGATGACTTTTTAAACCTTCAAAAAAAAGTTTATAAAACATTACAATGAAATTAATGAAATTTAATACAACTTTAAGCTCAATCAATCTCTTTAACTGTTTTCAAATAAATGTACAAGAAAAGTAAAATTTCATCAGAGAAAATTAAACTTGATATTAAAATTCAGTAAGTCCAAAACCATAAGCTTGAAGCGTGGCAGCACCAAAAGCGCGGACCTACATACATACATATATATAAAACGATTTGGTTGTGCTTTTATTATTATTATTATCAGGCCTGGAAGCACTGCGACCTTCGAGCAGATCTATTGTGCATGACCTTTCAGCCTAATTTCGTATATGGAGGCTTTTGATGTATCTAAGTACCTATTCAAGCTCTATATATAAAAATCAAATTCTGTGTCTGTGTGTTTGTGTGTTCCCTATGGAAACGTATTTCCCACACTTCAATCATCACAAAATTTTGGCTATAGGTTCCTTCGATCAAGACGAAGGTTTTTCATATTTCAGAATTAAGAATTTTAATATTTTTTTTGGCTAAGCTTAGTCACTCGAGAGGTTGGGGTTCTTAGCTCCCAAAAATGATCATGTTAACAAAATCAATGATCGCATTCAAAACCAAATTCCTGGTGAAGCGACGAAATATAAATCGATCGAGACAGTTACAAATGAAGATGAAATTGTGAATTATCCAATTGAATCACCTGGAATGCCTGCGCATATATTAACTTTGAAAATTGGCTCACCAATCACATGCTTCTTCGGAATTTAGACACACCAAAATTGTGTAATGGAACCAGACCTTGCGTTAAGAAATTATTGCCGAATGAAATCGAAGCAACAATCAGCAACGGTAAAAACAAAGGTGAAGATGTGCTCATACCACGGATCCCAATGATTCCTACAGATTTGCTATTCAGTTGTAAGTACGCCTTGCTTTTGCAATTACAATCAACAAAGCACAAGGACAATCGCATACTGTTGCAGGCTTAAATTTAGAGAGTCCGTGCTTTTCCCATGGCCAGCTATATGTTGCTTGCTCTAGAGTTGGAACGCCAAAAAATTAGTTTATCTTTTCAACGAACGAAAAAACCAAAAGTATTGTGTACCCACATGCATTACAATAAGATACAATAATAAAATGTTTTAAACGAAAATTTCACCAAATATGCGTACAAAATTCAATTCAATTTACAGGACAATAAACTAAATTATCAACAAACAAAACAGAAAAAATAACGCAACATTCATTCGATCTCGAGCGTTACAACGTACGCCGGGTAAAGCTAGTATCCCGTAAGGATTAAGAGTCACACCACCTAGATGGGAAGGTTTCTGCCGTGCCGGAGCAACGCATTCGCAGAGAATGTGAACCGCCGTTTCATCCTCCAGCTGACAGAAACGACAAGTATCAGATAGACTTAACTTACTTAGGTGACATCGTAGGCCACAGTGTCCCGTATAGTACCCAGTGAGAGTTCTTAACTCCTCCCTGCTTATATTAATGATTTTGGCTGATACTTTCGTTAAAATAAAAATAAATGTAAGGCGCGGTAACCTCCGAAGAGATTTTAGGCCGAGCTTCTCTTCCAATTTGCGTCGTGCTCCTTTTAGTTTTTCCTACAAATTGGCGGGACCGGACCTACCTCTTTTATGCCGACTTTAAACGGTATCTGCAAGGCAGATGAGTTTTCACTGAGATCTTTTCATGGCGGAAGTACACTCGGAGTGCTTAGAAAAATTTTCTTCTAATTGAAAAAACTTGTTTCTAAAACTTCTGATGTTGCTTTGCCCGGGGCGTGAACCCAGGATCTTCGGTGTGGTAGGCGGCGCATGCTACAATTAAACCACGGCGCCCGCCGAGTTTACACAGCTTCTCATTCGCAACGAAAGGGGAACTTTGCAAAAAAATCTACACAACACACAAATTAATATTGAGGCAGAATGTCTCAATTGTCTTGTTATAATAATAAATTATAAAATTAAAAAATTGCTTCAAATAAATGTTTTCATACATTTAAAAAATCAATACGGGCAATCCCCGATTAAATCATAGTAATTATTTTATTTTATTATTGTTATGATAAATTTTTTCTTAAATGAAAAAATTGTATAAATTAGAATAGAAGAAAGAAAAAATTTAGACAACTGCCAAAGCTCGTTGTAAAGATCCATTTCGGGAACTGCTAAATTCCTCCATCGGCAACGTTTAGCCGCCGCTGCTATAACCATTCAGCCATCAAAGCGGTGGTTTGTTTGTCTTCATTATTTCTACTTCTATTCTGTTTCTTGCCAATTGATTTTCACAGCGCTGCGACACTGTTGCAGAAACGATGTGAAAATTGGACTTGTTTTATGGCAATGATACCATAGTGTCATATTCATTGACACTTTTTCCCCTTGCTCTGGGATGTACTAACAATGTTTGTTGTTATATCGGCCTACTGACTTGTAAGATCGCGGGTTCGAGTAGTTTTAGCTTCATCGCGAGCAAATGAAGAAAGTTTGTTCAGCATTTTCCTCATCTGCATTCTTGTTTCCAGCGCTTATAGGTCAATGGGGATTTTTTCTTTAATCATAAACGGCTGGTTCTGGATAAAGTGAGATAAGCGGAGGCTACTCTTAGAGCTGATGCTTGCTGTACAAATGAAAGGTATACAAATAGGTAGGTACTGTGAGGATGCAAAGTTTCACTTTTTTGTGGTCTGCATCTAAAAACTATGACTACGAATCACGTATTTCAACAATATACATATGACTTAAACGTAAGTATTTGATGAAATTTGAAGCTTCTAGCCGTAAAAAGGGGCAAAAATTACAGTTTAAATGGGGTATATAATATATATACCACCGATCTCTATGATTTTTTCAGACAACAATATATGCTATATACGTAAGTATTCGTTGAAATTTGAAGCCTCTAGCTCTTAAAATAGGGCAGTAATTACCAAAAGTTTCTTATCAGAACAATCGGTTGTGGGGGATATATACTATATATACGACCGATGTCATCCATATTTTCAGACAATAATATATGCAATATACGAAAGCATATGGTGAAGTTTGAAGCTCCAATCTGTAAATTAATGAAGCTATGAAAAAAATCATCTTTTCTGAAAAATCGGTTATATGAGGAATATATGCTATAGTGCTCCGATCCCGCCGGTTCCGACAAATCTCTAATCGGACACCTAAATATACTCATTCACCAAATTTTATCAAAATATCTCGAAAATTGAGGGACTATTTATACCTTTAAGGACTTACAATTTTGAGAATCATGAAGAAGTTAATATACCATTTCATTTTCATGAAAGGTATAAAAAGCACGCCTAGCACAAATTAATGTAAAGACAGAATGCCTCAAATTCTCTCGCACATGGACACATTCAGTCTATGTGAGGCCTTGAGCTCATTAATTCCTAAAAATCTTAAGTAAAATTGAACACACCATTAAACAAAGAAGTTTATTTTTTATTCACAAGACTCAATCTTATAAATAAAAAAAACAAATTCTGTGTGTGTGTTTGTGTGTTCCTTATGGAAACGTATTTCCCACACTTAACCATCACCAAATGTAGGCTATAGGTTCCATCGATCAAGACGTAGGCTTTTCATATTTCAGAACTAATAATTTTAAATAAATTTTTTTTAATTTCACGTGCGCCACCGGCGGTGGTGCGGCAAATTTTGTATGTCAGCAAAAGTTATTCATAGGCCATGTACGTACTTAAGTTCAGAACTTTTGCTTGGTCATAGCATTAAATTCACAAAAAGTTAAAGCGATTGCATTGAGTGATTTAAAAGTTTTTATTAAATTTAAGCATTCCATTGTAAAACTTGCTGTCTATATGAGATGATAGACAAAAATTGTGCAGCTAAAATATTTTGATTAAGTTATTAGATTTTGAGTATGAATTGTGTGTGACAAAATAAAATTTGAAAAATAAAGCAAAGAATGATAAATTAGAGGAATGAGGAATATAAGAAAAAAGAAGGAGAGAGGTAGAGAGTATACAAAAAGAAGAGGGAGAGATAAGGAAATTATAAAAGATAAGAATGAGAAAAATTGGGAGATACATTTTGAAGAAGATGAATAAAATCTTATATACTGATTGCTTGACTTTGAGTAACGGAATGCGTTAAAATACACCTTCTTATTTCGATTAGTATCTGCCCAACCCGAACAACGCCGGGTACCCTGCTAGTTATTTATAAATAGCGCCCACAAAGTTTAACTTTGCGTCACTTTATATTTAAATTAAAATGATTTGACACAATCGTATCGCGCTCCCGTTTATCCTGCTTAGCTGCATTTTATTGACTTATACGAATTCGCAATTTCGCATTGTAAATGGCGTTAACTGGCGTATAAAGACTAGCCCATAGCGGCATAAATCATTGCGTTGGTACATTAACCACTATACAGATGGTGGTTACAGCTTGGATTTGCATGATTCACTATTTTCTGGTGTCACCGATATTCGTGATTTACGCGTACCTGGACAAAGAGTGCTGTGGAGAGTGTATATTATCCTTGTGAATTTGGTTACGAAACATGGATATAGCTGCAATTTAAGTGAGTAAAATCTTTAACCCTGGTCGAACTGTAAAAACAATATCATCTTCCAAAACTACATTACCCGAATGCGAGTTAGTGGATGGAGTTGGACAACAAACAATGGTATCCTTCCCTCACATTTATGTGTAACATCATTCGACCAATGTGCGGAACGTTATCATGCGATTCGAGTAATGTAGTTTCTCAAAAATGATATTGTTTTTACAGTTCGACCAGGGTTAAAGATTTGACTCACTTGAATTGCAGCTATATCCATGAATCCTGTTTCGTAACCAAATTCACAAGGATAATATACACTCTCCACTTTGTCTAGTTACGCTTAAATCACGAATGTTATTGAGACCAGCTATACTAGTGAAGAGGTTCACATCTTTATCAATCATGCAATGCCAAGCTGTAACACCCTCTGTATAGTGGTTAATGAACGAACGCATGATTTATGCCGCTATGGGCTAGTCTCTATAAGCCCGCTAACGCCATTTATATGCGAAATTTCGAATTTGTATAAGTTAAAAAAAGGCAGCTAACCACGATAAGCAGGAGCGCGATATGATTGTGTCAATTCATTTTAGTTTAAATATAAAGTGGCGCAGAATAAAATTTTGTGGCGCTATTTATACATAATTGGGTCTTGTGAATAAAAAATAAACAATAACTTTTTCGTCTAAATTTTAGGAATTAGACACGTAATTAAGTAAATAATAAGAGCAACACCTAATTATTAGAACAAAAAATGTTTATACAGCTTTTTAAAAACAACAAGTTCTTAGAACGTTCTTAGTGTGGGAGCTTTATTTATTTTTATGATAAGTACAAAGCGTGCACGTAATTAGTTTTATTTGTTTCCAAACTGCTAATATGTTTTATCGTATACTGTCACAAAACCAGAGTTGAGAACAGTGCTCGAACTTAAGTAGGCTGAAATAATCAAGATTTTGCGTTAATGATGCCTTAAATTGTTATGAATTTAAATGCTGTTCAACTTACACATATTCGTAAAATTGAATGAGTTTTGGGTGGCTTCTATAGGAATATAGAAATTGAGTTAATATTGCTTCAAATAAAACATCCTTACTACCCACTACCAATAATCTTCTTAATAAACTAAAATTTTTGGAGGTGTTTGCAAGAGAGTTGCTACCGGCGACCACGGAAAAACGTTAAAAGCGAACACAACAAGAGGAGTGTGCGAACGCTATTGCAAGTTGAAAAGGAAAGCGAGACGCCTATTCAGGACGAAAAAGCAGAGGCAGAAAGGCGTGAGTGTGAAGAGCTTGAGCTACTAGCCACCAGGAAATCCGCCCGAAAGATTATGAAAAAATTCGGCGATAGGCGGAAGGTTTTAAGTCCTGGGCAAGCTCTTGTAAGAACGAAAACGGCGACCTTGCAACCGATGTGCGGAGAGTACTTAGATTATGGAGGGAACACTTCTCTGCTCTCCTAAATGGAGACAGCGATTTACCGCACAGGGATGACGACCCCGATCCCGTAATCGATGATGATGGAATAAATGTCCCCACCCGATTACGATGAAGTCAGAATAGCAATAATCAAATTAAAAAACGGCCGCGGGCGCTGATGGATTGCCCGCGGAGCTATTCAAACACTTTAAGGCGCATGCATCAGCCTCTTTGCAAAATATGGTCGGACGGGTGCATGGGAATCTAAGTGTTCTTTGCCCAGTCCACAAGAAAGGGGATCCTGCCAAGTGTATTGTGCGAAAGATTAAAGCCCACCGTGAATCGACTGATTGTATCTTATCAGGGAGGCTTCACACCTGGTAAATCTGCCATCAACCAGATTTTCATAATGCGCCAAATCTTATAAAAATCTGCGCAAAAAAGGAACCGACACATATAACCTCTTTGTCGATTTTACAGCCGCCTTCGACAGCACGAAAAGGAGCTGCCTATACGCCGCTATGTCTGAATTTGGTTTCCCCGCAAATTTACATGGCTGTGTAAAATGACGTTTAGCAACACCATCAGCTCAGGCAGAATTGGGAAGGACCTTTCCGCCACCTTTAACCGCTCTGGAACAATCTATATATGGGGTATTCCATCCCATTTCGACCAATTTTGAACCCAACCCCTTTATAATTGGCTGAAAGTTTTTCTTCTTTTTCTAGCTTACGAAAGAGGTTTTTCTGAATTTTTTCAAATTTTTTCATCCAACTCAAAAAAAGTTATGAATTTTTAAAAAAAACACCGTTTTCGTTTTCAAAATGCTATAACTTTTTCAAAAATTTACCGTTTGGGATCTTTTTTTTTTTGTTTTAAAATTTGCTTTTAAATGTACTTTTAGGAAAAAATACAAAAAGATCTTTAAAGTTTTTTTTTTTGTAATTTTTCAATTTTTCGAGATTTTTCCAATTTCGCCATTTTTTTTTTTTCTCATAAAAAACTTCAATCAATTCTGCAATATTCCCCACTAATCCCGGAGTGGGCCGATTATTATTTTCTTTTTTTTTATTTAATTGAAAAAAAAACTTTAAACATTTTTTTGTATTTTTTCCGAAAAGTACATTTAAAAATAAATTTAAAAAAAAAAAAGATCTCAAACGGTCAATTTTTGAAAAAGTTGTAGCATTTTGAAAAAAACACCGTTTTTTTTTTTAATTCACAACTTATTTTGAGTTGGACACCAGATTTGTTTTCAAAATGCTATAAATTTTTCAAAAATTGACCGTTTGGGATCTTTTTTTTTTAAATTTGTTTTTAAATGTACTTTTCGGAAAAAATACAAAAAAATGTTTAAAGTTTTTTTTTTCAATTAAATAAAAAAAAAAAAGAAAATAATAATCGGCCCACTCCGGGATTAGTGGGGATGATTGCAGAATTGATTCAAGTTTTTTATGAGACAAAAAAAAAAAGCGAAATTCGAAAAAAATTGAAAAACTGAAAAATTACAAAAAAAAAACTTTAAAAATTTTTTTGTATTTTTTCCGAAAAGTACATTTAAAAACAAATTAAAAAAAAAAAAGATCCCAAACGGTCAATTTTTGAAAAAGTTATAGCATTTTGAAAACAAAAACGGTGTTTTTTTAAAAATTCATAACTTTTTTTGAGTTGGATGAAAAATTTTTAAAAAATTCTGAAAAACGTCTTTCGCAAGCTAGAAAAAGAAGAAAAACTTTCAGCCAATTCTAAAGGGGTCGGGTTCAAAATTGGTCGAAATGGGATGGAATACCCCATATATAAAAGAAAGTGGTGTTAGTTACACTATTTGTAACTCAAGAACGGATGAACCGATTTGGCTGAAAATTGGTGGAGAGGTAGCTTAGAACCAGGAGACGGACATAGGATACTTTTTATCCCCTTCTGGCTAGGGTCTTGAGATCAAAACGTGGACCTGGATAATCCTGGGATGTGTTTATACAATATGGGTATCAAATGGAAGCTGTTTATGAGTGCTTTGATACGGGGTATTTTTCGTACCCCTGGGTGAATACGGTCTCGAGATATAGGCCAAACCTGGACGCGGTTTTGGTTTATAGAATATGGATAACAAATGAAAGATGTTGATGAGTCCTTAAGTACAGGGTAATTTCCAGGGCAAGACGGAAAAAGCTTATTAGAATGTATGCAGATAGACCAAATTTAGGGCAGAACAACGTCTGTCGGGTCTGCTAGTATTCTATAAAAGCGTGCAATTACTGGCATATGCTGATGACATTGATATCATCCGCCTAAACACCCGCGCCTCTGCTTACTCCAAAACTGGAAAAAGAAGTGGTAAAGATGGGTTTGATGGTGAATGAGGACTAAACGAAATACCTGCTGTCATCGAGCAAAGAGTCAGCGCATATACGCCTTGGCAACCACGCTACTGTTGGCAGCCATAATTTCGAAATCGTTTATTTGGAAACCAGTATCAGCTCTAACAACAACATCAGCTCTGAAATCCAGCGAAGAATCACTCTTGCCAATAAATGCTACTTTGGTGCAGAAGCATGCACTATGACAACATCAGATTAAGCGGCTCTGTGAGTGTTCGAAGGAAAAATTCTTCGAAAGATGTAAGATGTATGGGCCTCTACGGGTTGGCGATGGCGAGTACCGAAGAAGATTTAACGATGAGCTGTACGTGATCTACATAGACATCAACAAAGTCCCGCGAGATATAACGCAACGGCTGCGCTGGCTAGGTCAGGTTATGCGAATGAAAGATGAGGCTCCGGCCAAGAAAGTGTTTCTATCGGAAAATGCCTATGGAAGCAGAGGTAGAGGGCGGTCCCTATGCCGCTGGAAGGACCAGGCGGAAAGCGACTTAAACTCTCTTGCTGTAACCAATTGGCACCTGTTGGCAGAGAGAAGAAGCGACTGGCGCGCATTGTTGGACGGCCATAACCGTTTCAACGGTTAAGCGCCAACTAAATAAGTAATAGGAAATATTTCTAGGAAAAAAAGACGGGATCGGTTAAAGACCACGCCCTTTTTTATATAAAGGATGTTTAAAAGGATCGTAGACTAGAATATGATATATCTTAGCGAAAAATAGTTCTGTATCAATGATATTTCACTTACCAAGTTTTATTGTAAGAGGAAATTAGGAGACATTTTTTTAATGAGCGGTGCCACGCGCCTATTCCGATTAAACGTTACAAAACATTTCTAGAGCCTATATAAAAAAAAGATCCCCCGTACTAGAATTCGAAAAAGTAATTTATCTGAAATGAATGGTATAATTCAAGCTCACGCTGAGTATATAATATTCGGTTACACCCAAACCTAAACACCCTTACTACTTTACTATTTTTGTTTAATTAGCTGAACAAACATATTTTGTTCTATTAAAATAACAAAATAGAACGTACGTATTTATTGATAATCTAGCGAAATGAAAAAGCGCCGCTTTGACAAAACATTTTGCTATACTTTTTCAAAAAAAATGTCTTTGCTATTGTTTGTTTATGTATACATACGTGGGCGAATCCGCTTGCGCTTTCAGCAGTGTATAAACTGTTGATTGATTCTCGGAGATGTTAGAGAAATATTACGAAAATGTAAATTATTGTATCTCATTCATTTTAATTTATACATATGTACAAACGATTATGTGAGGAAAATCTAAAATCAGTTCTGATTTCAAAAAGATATGAATTTTGAGGAATAGTGTAGGTTTTATTGGTGTATTCAACAATTTCCTATGAAGACACAAAAGGAAGCAGTACAAACTAGCTTGCATTTTTCTTGTGCATCTTATCTTGGAAAAAGTTTTGGTTTATTTTGTACTTTTGTTCTATTTCTTCTATAAAATTAATATCTAATGACCTAAAAATTTATCGATGAATAACCAGATGGAAAGTTATATACCAGTATACGTATCCGCTTATGAGAATCAGAGATTTTGTTTACTCTACTACACCTAAAACTTGATGTCTCGCAAAGAATATATTTTCAATGTCATTTAGTGTAATTCATTGAGAAATTTTGTCGCGTCCGTTATGTTGCGTCCGTAATCTTACGCGTTTTAAAAAAAATATTTCAGATTTCTCATTTAAGGAATGTAAAATCTTCCCTTATCTTCTTTAAGTTTTGCATACTTTCACAAGCATTAAAAAATTACTTCTATTCCTTGTCGCGTTCGAACCTCATCATATATGGTCATATATATGTACCTACATTTTTGAGTTACCCACAATTATTGCTTCAAATACTGTAATATCCACTCAGTCCGCTGTTCATGTTCTCTTTTTTTTATACGTTGCAAACATGTTTCCGTCAGTTGGGTTGTAGAAAAGTTATTCCCTGAAAGGGGAGTTGAGTCAACCACTAAATTAAATAATTATCCTTCAACTTTTAGGAAAAGGACTTCCCAAATTGTTTTTCACACTTCACTATAATATTGAAAGGAAAAACTTAATTTATAACAAACACTTTAAAATGTTAAAGAATTGTCAGATAGTCGTATAAACACGTTGAGTGCATGTGGCGAAAAAAATCAGCAAAAGTAAAGAAAATTGTCATTCAACGTTAGATCAACTGTTGTGTTTGCCGAAAGGCTTGGGATCAAGGCCTGGAGAAGCAACATCCAAATCCTTAAAAAAAGTTTTTTTTATTTTGTTTTTAACAGAGTTGTGGCTTATATTTGCTGAACTTTTTTTTGTTGCCTTGACTGTTAAAACGGTTAACTCAGAATCAACAATTTGTAAGAAGTTGATTCAACAGCTATTTACGATGAATAAAAATTCACAGAAATATCTGTTGAGTAATAAGGAGAAGAATTTAACATTTGCTTTGGCTAGGTTATCTGAAAACATTTTCATATTTATACCCTGTCAAACCCAAAAATTTCTGCTAAAAACGTTGGCGATAACAGTTTTTTGAAAAAGAAACGTTTTTAGCGAACATTTTTGGGTCGGACAGGGTATATATACAAGAAAATTTTACAATCAAATGAAAATTTTTTTTAATAGGTCATGAAAAAACCTTAATAATAAAAGTAAAAAAAAAGTCGAAAAAATTAAATTTCGCAGGCTCGAAAATTATTTTTTTGGGTATGCGTAGTGGAATTTTTTTTCCTGATCCCAAATCCTATCGAAAAATCGATCGCGCGATATCGGTTAATTAATCGACCCAGTCTAATGTACATGTATATCTGTAGTTTATGTAAGGTCATATGCTTTATTTTCGTCTATTGGTGTGAAATATTCTCTCCACTGTTATCTGCTTGTTATGTGTGTGTGAAATATTCTCTTCGCTTCAAGCTGCTGGTTATGTTCGTGAAATATTCTTCGTTGCCTTCTATGCATGTGTGGATATAGCTTACGGTTGTTGTATAGCATTTATTTACTAACCGCACAGTGACGCATCGAAATAGCTAACATTCACCACAATATTGGCATCTACTGTCGAAATAATGTTTCTGTCCTTTCGGTATTTAGGTGTGTGCCGCGAAAACTTTCATAGAACAGTAAACCGATAGATTACTATTTTTTTAAATGAAGGCAGGACATCAATAGTAAAGGTGGAATTTTTTATTTTGATTTTAATTTTGCTGTTAACTTGTAAATTTTGGCAGTAAAAATAAATTCCAGAAAAATGAAATGAGAATTTGAAAATAATTTCAAACCCTGGCTTATAGCTTTGGATGAATATGATGATACCAACCCATTTTCTTCGCCCTCTTTATACAGGCATCGATATCATTTTGTGGTAATAATTGTGCCAATTTTATTTCAACAGGAGGAATTAAAAGTATATGGGTTCAGAAAATATTACTTTGTTCTGCCTATTTCCTTTATGGAATAGGAGCTCCTTACCGGGTATTGTAGACTTGACACGATACGGAAATTTTCAATATACGGCATAATAGGCATCACCCTACACGTTAGTCTATATCCAAATCAAAATAGTATTCCGCTTCGGAAATAGTAAAAGAGAAAGTTGGCTAAAACTCGAAAACACGCGCAACAATTTGTTCGTGCGTTATTTAAAGTTTTGGCGGCTTGCCTACCTACACACATTCATACCAACATACATATATCTGACGGACCCGTCGACATACCGGTACAAACGATTATTTTTGACAGCTAATGGGTAAAAATGCAATACATTTTTCAATTCTGGTACATTTTTTTGAAGCATGAAAAAGCGTTTGAATATGTAATAAGTTTTAACGGTTTGGCGAATGAATACGGAACTCAGCCGGACAGTCAGTTGTTCTATGCAATTTATAGCCATACATATGTAAATATTTTGATAAAAAGAAAGTAAATAAACAAATAAAATAAAACTTGGAAGGATTTTCGGCTATCGTATTGCTGAAGACTTTTTAAACGATGTATATTGGAACGATTTTCCGTCATCCCTTGTCAAATTTGGTTTCGCGACAAACAAACCCGTTTGCACGCTGTCGGAAAATCAACAAATCGAAATAAGACTTTAAACCTTAAAAAAAGATAAAGCAAACATTACAATGAAATTTAAAAAAAAAACTTTAAGCTCAATTTTCAATCTATTTAACTGTTTTCAAATAAATGTACAAGAAAAGTAAAATTTCATCAGATATAAATTAAGCAAACAGTAAAAAATTAAACTTGAGATTAAAATTCAGTAAGCCCAAAAGAATAAGCCTGAAGCGTGGCAGCAGCAAAAGTGCGTGCCCACTTATATATAAAACGATTAGGGTGTGCTTTTATTATTATTATTATTAGGCCTGGAAGCACTGCGACCTTCGTGTAGATCTATTGTGCATGACATTTCAGCCTAATTTTGTATATGGGGGCTTTTGGTGTATCTAAGTACCTATTCAAGCTTTTTACTCCATATCACATAGGGATTAACAGTCCCACCACCTAGATGGGAGAGTTTCTGCCTTGCCAGAGCGACGCATTCGTAGAGCATGTGAACCGGCGTAACTGTGTAGGATTGCAAGGCACGCAGTGCCGCCTGGTTGTCCGACATAATATAAATGCTCTTCGAGGATGAGCCTCTTCGCAGGCGTTCTCTACCGAACTCTTCTATTGCATGGATTTCTGTCTCAAACATGGTGAGGTAGCATTCCATTGGTATCGATTTCTAGAAGTTCGGCCCATAAATGCCAGCTCCCGTTCTTCCGTCGTCGTATTTCGATCCATCCGTGAACCAGACCTCTGAGTCAAGGTCATTATAAGGATTCCCTGTTTCCCAGTGGGTCCTGTCCACAATGGACACTTTAAAGTTTCGTGAGATTCTGAGCTTAGGGGACATTACGTCACGCAGTTGTAATGTGAAATTTCTTATGAATTTTGCTTTTGTCCTAATAGATTAATTTCCCTGTTGCCAAAATTGAAAAATATCGGCAACTAACTCTTAGAAGTATCGAAGTTTTAGGGCTTGATCCTTTCTGTCTTAATATGTTAAATAATATCCAAATTACCATTGCAGAAGAAGGGAAATTAGGTTTTCACTATCATCATTATCATTCATGCTCGATTGTGATGGTTTTGGCCGGAGCAGCACTTTTTATAGCGCAACTAGACAAAAAAGATAATCGCAAACAGACGACCATAAGCAAGACCTTTATTCGTTTCGTAATAATCAGAGATAGCATTTAGCGGTTAACCAGAAAAAGCAATTCTGTTTATCACGGATACAAAAAACGATATCCCAAAATCAAAACAGGGCTTTCTCAGTAGGATATGTTTATTTTCGAACTTTGTCGTGAATTATCCGTGAAACAAAAAAATTTATATTTATTATTTAAGAATTCATGAGGTTAACACCGGCTTATAATAATTGAATATTCAATTACTATGTTTTTTAAGAGAAACTGAAAAGAAAGAAAGAAACATTTACTGGCATATTGCGATGTTACCATTTCGAAACGCGCCACGTAATCATCATCAACCGAGTTTACGAAGCTTTTCATTCGCAACGAAAGAGAAACTTTACAAAAACAAATCTACACAACACACAAATTAATATAGAGGCAGAATGTCTCAATTGTGCTGTTAGTGTTTAAGGCAACTGCAGTTTCACCGTGTGATTCGTGGTTCGAATCCCGGTGAAACCTTTGATAACATTACGAAATTGCCTGATGATGATTACGTGGCGGTTTTCGAAATGGTACCATCGCAATACGCCAGTAAATGTTTCTTTCTTTCTTTTCAGTTTTTCTTAGAAAACATAATAATTGAATATTCAATTGAATATTCAATTATTATAACCCGGTGTTAAGCTTATAAATTCTTAAATAAGTAATTGAACACACCTCGAGCTCAAGGCCAAGCAGTAATTATTTTATCATTATTATAGTTATGATAAATTTTTTCTTAATTGAAAAAATTATTAAATTAGAATAGAAGAAAGAAGAAATTTAGACAACTGCCAAAGCTCGTTGTATGGATCCATTTCGGGAACTGCTAAATTCCATCATCGGCAACACGTTTAGGCGCCGCTGCTATAACCGTTAAGCTATCACAGAGGTTGTTTATTTGTCTGCATTATTTCTACTTCTATCCTGTTTCTTGCCAATTGATTTTCACTGCGCTGCGACATCTGTCGCAGAACCGATGTGAAAATTGGACTTTTTTATGACAATGATGCCATAGTGTCGTATTCATTGACACTTTTTCCCCTTGCTCTGGGATGTACTAACAGTTTTTGTTGTTATATCGACCTACTGACTTGTAAATCTCGGGTTCGGCATTCTTGCTTCCATCACTTATAGGTCGATGGGGCTTTTCCTTTAATCATAAATGGCCGTTTCTGATACAGTGCCATAAGCGGAGGCTACTCTTAGAGCTGGTGCTTGCTGTACAACGGTTAGAAGTGTGTTTGCCCACATTTCGAAGCCATACAGTAACGTGGATAGGGTGATATCCATCAGCAGCCTCGTTTTGCTTTCTGTTGGTTGGTCCTTCCATTAACCTGTTTAGCTTAACTTTACACTTCCACAAATTTTAAAGTGGTCGTGGAAACTTTCTTCTTTCTTCATATTTGGTTTAAGTTCAATGAATATCATGATTTTCATGGATTTGATGATATATTCCGACAATTCTGGTTGGTTAAGTGATATCTGTTTTTGTTGTTTTTTTTTTCTTCAATCTGCTCGTATGTTTTTGATAAGTTGTTTGCTAATAAGCTTAAGGCAAATAAATTTGTATGCTTTGCACATTTGAGATTTTTATACGTGAGCTAATTTGTTCGAAATCTAGTTTGCATATGAGGCTTAATTAACGCAAAGAGTAAAACGAAAAACTTTTTTTTTGGGTAAACACACATATTTCGTACAGTCTCATGAAAAAATGTCAGGCATATTCACATTAGCATAAATTAGCTTTTAATTCAATGAAGCTGAGTAGGAGCTTACAACGCTTTTATTCATTAAGGTATGAAAAACTTAGTTTAAAAAAATCAAGACTAATTTCTGTACATATCAAGAAATTTTTTGTTTTGCATATCTTTAGGCGGTATTATACTTTTTTTAAATAAGTCTAAGGTATATTCGTTTATCTAACAAAATAACTTCGCAAAATTGTTATCAAAAGAGTTATCGGACTAGCTATTTATATAGTTTTACCACACTTCATTATGTCCTAAATATAAAGCAACATGAGCCTCTCTCGCTAACTAAATACATATAAATATTATTGATATAATAGTGAACAAAGTCTAAAGTTTATTACAAAACATTGATGCACATATTTGTCCGTATGGTTAAGTGACGTCGTCTTCTGTTTTTTACCGCAATATTTGAACTGCCCTCGCTGGAATGCTGATTTTGAAGCTTTCAGGATATCCTTGACAATCTTAGACCGAGCTTATTTTGCATTGTTATTGCGGGATCGGGTTCGTCATCCCTATGCGGTAAATCGCTGTCTCCATTGAGAAGAGCAGAGAGGTGTTCCCTCCAGAATCTAAGTACTCTCTGGACATCGGTATAAGGTCGCCGTTTTCATTCTGACAAGAATTTGCCTTGGACTTAAAACCTTCCGTTCGTCGTCGAATTTTTTGGTAAAATTTTCGGGCGCTATTCCTGGTGGCTAGCAGCTCAAACTCCTCGCACTCACGCCTTTCTGGCTTAGTTTTTTCTTCCTGAATAGGCGTCTCGCTCCCTTTTCAACTCGTGATAGCGTTCACACACTCCTCTTGTTTCGCTCGCTTTTAACGTAGTCCGGTAGGCAGGGTCTTTTCTTTCGTTTGCAACGCGGCATTCTTCATCGTACCAGTTGTTGTTGTTTTTAAAAAGCTGTATAAAATTTTTTTTGTTCTACTAATTAGGTGTTGCTCTTGTTATTTACTCAATTACTTGTCTGATTCTTAAAATATAGACGGAAAAGTTATTATCTATTTCTTCTTTAAGATATTTAAGAATTTCTGAGCTTAACATCGCTAAATAATAATTGTTATCTTAATATATAAAAAACACGTGTCACTATGTTTGAAGCCAATGTGCTCCTAAACTACTGAACCGATTTTGAATTTGTTTTGCACCCCGTGTGTAGTTTGATCTTGAAATATAGGATAGGTTATATCTCAGTTTATAGTCGCAATATTATTTTATTGCAAATTTTTTTATTAGTTTATAAGTAATAATAAAATGTTACGTATACGCACCGGCACTCAAATTTTCAGGTGGTGCGGATATACTTCCGTGTAATTGGTTGGTGTTTAATTAAACAACGTGCTTATCAATAAAAAATATTATAGCGAATGATATCAAGTATAGCCCATCACCAGGGCCGGCGAGAGGGGGCCCGGGGTTTCTGAGGGGGCCCGCGATTTGAGGTACTAAGACATTTTTTTTTATTCAGGAGAGTCTTTAGTTTGCAATTTTTAAGCCGAATTTCAAAAGCAACGAAAATCTGCATTTCTTTTTAATATTATAGTGAAGTGTGAAAAATAAAATTCTATATATATGTATAACAAGGCTAAAATGTGTGTTAGTTGGTCGCCCGTGTTTGAAGAGATACGTCAGTCGATTTTGTTCAAACTTTCACACAAGTTGCGTAAAACTCACGCGGTGGGTACTAAATAGGTTTGGTTGCGATCGACGTACAGGGTCTCGAGATATAGGCCAAAACGTGGGCCAGTGAATGCCCAGACAGTGTTTATACAATATGGATATCAAATGAAAGCTGTTTATGAGTGCTTTAGTACAGAGTAATATATTATCCAGAGACGGACTGGGACGGGGTTAGGACTAGGACTGGGACTGATACTCGGAGTGGGTTTAGGACTGGGACTGGAATGAGGGATGCAGAAGAATGAGAGGGAATTGAGAGAAGAGAAAAGAGCGAAGAAGATTGAGAAAAGATAGAATGAGACGAAGATGGAGATAGATGAAGCGAAAAAGACGGAGGGAGGAGTGAATAAAAGGATTAGGAAAAAGTGAAGAGGGGGGAGGGCATAGTCACGGAAAAAGCTTATTAAAATGTATGCAGATAGGCCAAATTTAGGGCAGGACAACGTATGCCGGGTCTTCTAGTTCTATAATATAAAAATAAGTCGAGTTTTCCTTCCTGACGTTATAACTCCAGAACGCACGAACCGATTTCCACGGTTTTGCATTCGTTGGAAAGGTCTCGGGCTCCGTGAGGTTTATAGCAAAGAAAATTCAGGATCGACACACAGGATCTATAGATATAGGCAAAAACTTGGGCCCGGGTACCCCTAGAATGTGTTTATAGAATATGGATATCAAATGAAAGCTGTTGATGAGTGTTTTAGTAGAGGGTAATTTTCATACCCTTGGGTGACTAGGGTCTCGAGATATAGGCCAAAACGTGGACCCTACTCCTGGAATGTGTTTATAGAATATGGATAACAAATTAAAGCTTGATGAGTGCTTTAGTAGAGGGTAATTTTCATACCCCTGGGTGACTAGGGTCTCGAGATATAGGCCAAAACGTGGACCCGGTTACCCCTAGAATGTGTTTATAGAATATGGATATCAAATGAAAGCTGTTGATGAGTGCTTTAGTAGAGGGTAATTTCCATACCCCTGGGTGACTAGGGTCTCGAGATATAAGCCAAAACGTGGACCCGTGAACGCCTAGATAGTGTTTTTACATTATGGGTATCAAATTGAAGCTGCTGATGAGTGCTTTAGTACAGGGTAGTTTTCATACATATTGGTGACTAGGGTCTCGAGATATAGGCCAAAACGTGGATCAGGGTAACACTAGGATGTGTTTTTACATTATGGATATCAAATTGAAGCTGTTGATGTGTGCTTTAGTACAGAGTAAAGTTTTATGCCGCTGGGTGACTAGGGTCTCGAGATATAGGCCGAAACGTGGACCCGGATACACCTAGAATGTGTTTTTACATTATGGGTATCAAATTGAAGCTGTTGATGTGTATTTTAGTACAGAGTAAGTTTTACACCGCTGGGTGACTAGGGTCTCGAGATATAGGCCAAAACATGGACCCGGATACACCTAGAATGTGTTTTTACATTATGGGTACCAAATTGAAGCTGTTAATGTGTATTTTAGTACAGAGTAAGTTTTACACCGCTGGGTGACTAGGGTCTCGAGATATAAGCCAAAACATGGACCCGGATACACCTAGAATGTGTTTTTACATTATGGGTACCAAATTGAAGCTGTTAATGTGTATTTTAGTACAGAGTAAGTTTTACACCGCTGCACAGTGTTTCGTGTAGAACAAGCTAGCTGGACAAAATTATTTTATGAGATTTTCCGTTTCATATGCAGTCATTTATTACAACTACGTCATTTTTTTCAGGCATATGTTCTTTTTTTTATTTTTTTTCCAAAATTTTACTTCATATGCATACATTTGCTTATTTCATATACAGTAACTAATGTGAATAAGTGACATAGATCCAAAAAAATTTAAAGGACTTAAGAATATTACTTTATTGTACTTAAATTGAATGGACTACAAATCTCAATACTCTAAAAAATTCCGAAAAAAAAATTAAAATTTTTTATGAAAATTCGTTGAATTTTTCAAACATTTTTTAAATATAATTTAGTTTTTGTTATAGATCGTGAGAAATTTTTTTATGGGGAATTAGTTAAAATAAATTTGCGAAAGCGAAGACTGTAAGAATTGTCCAAAAAGGGGTGTCTACTTATTTATGTGAGTGACTGTACATATGTACATACATATTTTGTATTTATTTGAGTATTTATCCTGGCACTACAATTTTTACAAAATTATTTTATAGTACCAGTCAGGAATGTAAAAGTGAATTACAATAATAATAACAACAATGTAAATAATTAAATTAATTATGTGAAAATAAATTATTACAAAAACTTAAAAGTAAAGTATAATACAAAGTAGAAAAGGCAATAGATTTAAATTAAAAAAAAACCTGATCCAACAAAAAGTTATAGGGTAGGTTATCTTTTATAATTATGTTATTATTCGCTATCATCACTTTCATTCGATGAGTCACTTGTGGAATAGTCATGAGCATCAGCAACACTACTGTGAAAGCTTGAAACAACTGGGGTATTTATTGACTCCTCAACATTATCGGGGGACAGTAAATTTAAGACTTCTGAAGTCAGACTTTTAAATTTTATTTAGGTATCTCCCTAAAACTGTTAACTAAAGGATCCGATGTTATAAGCAACATATTCATAAGATCTCTATTCGTGGCTTCTCGCGACTGCTTTTGTGTGTTATCATCCCTGAATCGTCTCAAATCTTTGTTACGGGCTTCCTGTGCTTCCTCAGAAAGTTGACCAATAGGTAAAATTGCTGATTTTATAATATCAGTACTATGCACTAAGATTTTATGAACTGTAACAGGCATATTAAACCATGGATAGAGATCTATGTATAGTTTTTTAGTCTCGACCGCAAATTTTTCAAATCTTTTGATATTTATATTGTACCCAGATGCTAATGCGCGAAGGAAGTGTCGAATCTTTTGATGAGCGTTACATCCAGTCCCGTAATCTCAGCACTAGCCTCAGAATTTTCGAAAAACCTACGAGCAGTGTTGCCGTCATTGGTATTGCCGAAACCTGGTTTTGGTTTATCTACTATCAATCCAAGTACACTTTTAAATTTATTCTGGATTTCGTTGGAACGTAGCTTTACACTCTCTTTATCTGCCTCATTCCTAAGCTGCCACTTTTTTACTTCGAGGCGATAACTTATATGAAGCAAGCATTCAAAACATCTTATCCATGCATGGAGAGTAGACAAACCAAAATCAGGATTATCTCGGTTAGGCGTAAAGTCCCGTAACTCATTATTCATATCTTTTGGAGTGGCACCAAAAATATAACACTTTTGTGCGGAAGAAGTTTCAGTCAAAGCATTGCAAACTTTTCCGTCAATCATTGTGATTTACGGAAACTTCGTATTCTTCGAGCATGTACTTTGTTGGCAACAACGCATTTATCTCCTCTAAAACTTTGTTCGTTTCAAAAACAATAAAATATTTTGTTTCTTTAGAAAAAATAAATTTAATTGGACGACAATACATGGTAGAAGAAGGTCGAAGATTCTGCCAAACAATGTTACCTTTTTCATCCTCTAATTGAAGAGGAACGAAGGAAAATATAAACAAAAATTCATCATGTGCTATGGCCAGAGCTTTCATCGCAACCCCACTTGCTGATTAAAGTATACGTCAAGTTTGTAGGTAATAAGCTAACAAAAACCTCTTGATTTGCTAAAACTAAACGCTCAACAGTTTTATCTAATACGGACTGGACTTTAATTTCGGCACGTGTTTCACCCACATCAATTTCATTTGGATAGCATTCTTCCTTAGCTTTTCTTATACTATAAAATGATGGATAAACCTTATGGCCTGCCTTGATGCTCCACTTCCGAGTCGTTTTGTACCCATGAGTCGTCGACTTGCTATCTACGTAGTATGCTAAATCTTCTACATTGCTCAAGCATCTCTGGCTCACATGTCATCTTTTTGCCGGATATTTGAGTGGTTTCCTGTGATTTTTTTATAATGTTAGCAACATTTCTGTTGCCGGACATACGCGTTGATACTTCTGCCGCATAAAGTAACTCACCAGGACTTCTAGATTGCAAAGGTCATCCACTCGACGCCGTTTGGTTTTTTTACTGCAGCTAACAAAGTCCTTCATTCGTCTTCCGGGGCCGGAGTTACCTGAAGAAGTGGTTGGTTGGTCTGATGGCAACTTTGAATCCACCGTTATTGTAAATGTGAAGTCTGGACCCGAAAGCCACTCCGAGTTTTTATTCAAAAATCGCTCCTTATGTCTTCCAGAAGTGTTCCACTTTTGATCCAGCTTCGACGAATATGCCGATATTTGTAAGCTTAAACTTTTTATCGAATACTCGGCTGCTTCGCTTAAATCGTACTTAAGTACAACAAAACTCAATAATTCTTTATATCTGGTTTCCTTCGAATGTTGAACCCAAATGTCAAAAAACTCCGTTCTTGGTACGGTTATAACTAAACTGCTTTGTGTTTTTGATTTTCCGACAGGGTGAATAGTTGTTGATTGTTGTGCTGCCATCTTAAGTGTCGTTGATCGTTCTGATTTGTTATCATTTGCGCAGTATTTATATTACATTCAGGTATTGGCGTAGATGCTACCAAATGGGGTTATTTTGTGTAGCGTTCCTGTGTGGTTATACCTGCATTAGGATTGCTTTGTATGTACCTGTTTTTATGCCTTGGTGACTGGTGCGGTAGGTTGAAGTCAGTGATCTTCGCCTTTTTGCCTTTGGTGTGCTCTTGTTGACCTTGCGCGTTTATTTTTGTGTGTTTTATGGCTACGTGTTTGTTCCTTGTACATGGGGATTGGTTTTGCCGTTTGTAGATCAGCTTTAAAGGTTCAAATATCTCGTCGGGGCTGGTACGTACATACATCCTATTTTATATGTAGAGATAACTAAATCTACAAAAAAAAATTAAAAATAGATGTGCAAAGAATTCGCAATGGTTTTTTCTTTGGACTATTAGAGAATACTTGCGACTATAACATATGTAAAATTTAGCCCGGATGTCGGCGGATGTATGTAACTTTTTTGTCCATAAAGCTAAAAATATAGAGAAAAAATACCTTTTCTTCTTAATAACGGAATGTTAAATATATTGAAAATACTCTAATTGCAAAAGAATTACTATTAAAAAATTTTACTTACCTTCGAGCTTAGAATTCATCAAAAAAATTATATAAAAGTGTTCACTTAAAAGAAATATGAAGCTTAATATTCAACAAGAATTTTGCAAATTAATCAATGCATTTTACGGACACTCCTGCCTTCTTACTTCAATTACAAATTATATATATGAGAAAAAATATCAAAAAAAAGCAAAAATCCCGTTATTTTGTTTGTTTTCTTTCATTTCTCATTACACTTTTCTTGGAATAAGAACTTTGATTTTGTCCAGCTAGCTTGTTCTACACGAAACACTGTGCGCTGGGTGACTAGGATCTCGAGATATAGGCCAAAACGTGGACCTGGATATCCCGAGAATGTGTGTGTATTATGGCTATCAAATGAAAGCTGTTGCTGAGACCTTTAAAGAAATTTTCATTGTGGTATTCGATTTAGTCGCATAAACCTGGCAAAACTGATAAATATGCATGCGAAGCCGAAATAAAGACATGAATTAATAATACCCACATACCTAAATATTTACATACGTCCTATTCCATTTGCCTGAAATTTGGTATATAAATTTGCCTACTATGGTTTTTCCGGGAAGTAGACCAGAGACGGGCTGGGACTGGGATTACAACTAGGACTGGGACTGAGACTGAGACTCGGAGTGAGAATGGAACTGGAACAAAATACATACCATCCTCTGGGACTGACAATAAGATATGAAGAAGAATGAGAAAAACTTGAGAGAAGAGAAAAAAGGAAGGAGAAGGAGACTGAGAAAGAGATAGAATGAGACGAAGATATGATAGATGAAGCGAAAAATACGGAGGGAGGAGTGAATACAAAGATTAGGAAAAAGTGTAGAGGTGCGAGGGCAGAGTTAGACGGAAAAAGCTTATTAAAATGTATGCACATAGACAAAATTTTGGGCAGAACAACGTCTGCCGGGTCTGCTAGTTCAATTATAAAATTTTTATTGTTATTCAATTAATATTTTTGTTTTTTTTCGGAAAAACTTAAATGAAGGATACATTTACTGGCATATTGCGATGGTACCATTTCGAAAACCACCACGTAATCATCGTCAGGCAACTTCGTAATGCTTTTGTTTATTCCAACAGGTTTCATCGGGGATCGAACCACGGTCAAACTGCCGAAACCACAAACGCCTAACCATTGGGCTATTGTGTTGTATTTGCTTTGTTTGCTAATTTCAGTTGTATCCCATTTTTACGCTCTCGCACAATTGTCTTTACATTAATTTGTGCTAGGCATGCTTTTTATACCTCTCATGAAAATGAAATGGTATACTAGCTTCGTCACGAATCTCAAACTTGTAAGTCCTTAAGGTAAAATAGATAGACCCATCAATAACACTAGTCAACAAGAGAAATTATTTTGAAGTCTAACTATTTAATTTCGATGTATTATGGCCCCCTAAGTACAAAAACACCCAAAATTTTAAATTCTATGGATACGATTTTATTTTTTTTTTTTTCTTTTTCCAACATCACGAACAGAGGTCTTTCCATTTATCTAATCATATCTTGGAAATTACTTATCTAAGTTAGTTGAGAGAAACACCAGTGGATTCACCGCAAAATTTTCTTTAAGTCTTGATAAGAACATTTTTTTATGTGATCGACGGTTGTGGAGTTCACATAAAAATGTAAAATTTTTTTTTTTGCAAAATCGAACATTTTTTTATTTTTCAAAAATTCATAAAAAATCGAAGGTTTCAAAAACTTACCAATTTTATTTCGCGGTCTTTGTAAACATTATAAATAATTAAAACCTTATCTCGTAAAAATACATGAATAAATATTGTAAGTGAAAAGTGAAAATACCCAATTTAGCGAAAATTTTGCATATCAAGCCTATTATAGTTTTTTACAAACAAATTATTTAGGTATGAAATTTTGCGCAACTTTGTCTTTTTAAAACTTACTACGGGCATCGCCAGAAATGAGAAAACTCCATAATGACACTCAAGAAATTTTTCCCCGTCAATTTTTCTTAGGGCAAAACGCAGATCATAAGAAAAAATGCCTCATACTGTATGAAAAATTTAAGTTGCCAACGCGGATTTTCGTAAGAAAGAAGTATGGTCATATACATTTGTTATCAAATAAATACAACTTTTTCCTTGAGGCATTTCTTGCGATGTTCTTAGAATGCTTAAATCATAAAAACAAAAAAATCAAATTATCACGCCGTCATAGAAACTGCTATACCTACCTACTGAACATCCCAGCCTGCCCAGGCCATTTCCCATAGCATATGAAGTTTTTTTGAAAACCCCTTTTTTCAAACCCTTTCGCAGGTAGTGGTTAAAAAATTTACAGACTCATTAGATGCCTGCCCTGTATGGTATATTGTCGTCGATTGTGACAAACTTAACGGAAAAAAAGATACATACTTTTGAAAATCGAAGTGACCTGCGACTATTTAAAGTAATTCATTTAGTTCATTCAATATTATTTAACTAGCATTCCTGATCGCGAAAAGTCAAGTTGTCAACAACAGTACAAAACTATTAATTGGTTAGTGAATTTTAAAAAAATGAAAAATAACAGTAGAAAATTTGTCTGCAAAAATGACCCGAATATATTTTGTTATGTATGTGGTCTTTACACTACAGCAAAAGGGCGGAGAAATTTCACTATTTCACTACAAGATTCATATAAGGATTATTTTAAAATAGATGTTGAGAATTTGAGCCAATATTGTACGCCAAATTCAATTTGTGATAGCTGTATATATATTTTAAAGAAATGGAAATCCTACCCTCAGTAAGTAACAATTACATTTATTAATTAAAATATTTATGATACTCATTTTTCACAGAGAAAACATGCAAATTGAAAAACCTATGATGTGGAGAGAAACATGTGATCATGTTGCTAACTGTTAATTTTGTTTAAGTAAAAAAAAAAAGGATTTGGAAAACATATGATTTGGTCTCATCCCACGATTTCAGCTGGTGGTTTTACTCTTCCCGTGCTAGATTCAGATGGAGTTCCACGTCCTGAAAATTAACATGATACGTATACTGAAGTTCCTCCATTGCCTATTTCTTCGTCTTCAAAAATCTCCAGCGTATCAGATGGATTTTGCCCAAAGCCTCCGACACAGTCCTTGTCAAACGATCTTATAAGATACCTAGAGCTTCCAAAAGATAAGTCAGAGCTACTTGCATCCCGTCTAAAAGAAAGAAATTTACTAGAAAAACAGGTTACGATAACTACCTATCGTGAGCGACATAAGCCATATGCTTGTTTTTATGGAAATAAAAACAATATATGTTTTTGCTATGATATAACTGGACTTTTTGGAAAGCTTGGCCAAACATATGACGCAAGTGAATGGATATTATTTATTGATAGTAACAAAGAAAGCCTTAAAGCAGTTTTATTACACAATGGCAATCAGAAGCCATCAATACCCATCGCACACGCCGTAAATATGAAGGAGACTTATGAAACCATGTCCAAACTTTTAAAATATATTCATTATGAAAAACACGATTGGAAAATATGTTGCGACTTGAAAGTGGTAGCTTTACTAACTGGACTACAAGGTGGTTACACAAAACATTATTGTTTTCTTTGCCTTTGGGATAGCCGAGATCGAAGCGCACATTATGTATGGAAGGACTGGCCAGCAAGAACCAATCACGAAGTAGGCATACACAATATAAAATATGCTGCTCTAATAAAAAAGGAGAATGGGATTTTTCCGCCATTACACATCAAGCTTGGATTAGTAAAGAATTTTGTTAAGGCGCTAAACAAAAATGAAAAAGCATTCGATTATATTCAAACAATATTTCCAAAATTATCCGCTTCAAAAATTTCTAAAGGTGTTTTTGATGGTCCACAAATCCGAAAACTACTACAGAGCTCAACATTCGAGACGTTACCATCACCCGATGAAAAGGCTGCTTGGAACTCATTTATGCTGATTTTTTCAAATTTTTTAGGAAATAATCGGGGTCCAAATTATAAGGAAATCATTTCTGATTTACTAGCCAACTATTCGAAAATCGGTAAGTAGGAATATGATATGACTTTTGTCTATTCATCATAATTGTAACCTCTAAATTACATATACATATAATTTCAGGTGCAAACATGTCTCTAAAAATGCATTTCTTACACTCCCATTCGGATTTTTTCCCTTCAAATCTTGGTGATGTCTGTGACGAGCATGGAGAACGATTTCACCAACAACTTAAGTCAATGGAGGAGCGTTATCAAGGATTCTGGAACGAAAATATGATGGGGGATTATAATTGGTTTCTTATACGAGAATCAAATTCAGAAAAATACAGTAGACAAGCAAAAAGCAGAAACTATTTTTAAATATTTCAATTACTAAATTTTTGTAGAATTTCTTTAATAAAGGTATCTTAAATAGCTAAATAAACAAAAATATTAAAAATACGTATTTTCCCTTCATTCACTTAATTGTTAATAATATTATCGTTTATCCATGGATTTTCATGAAATAAAGCTTGCCTGATTTGGAATGTTGACAGTTTTACGATCATCTAATAAAAGTTGTAAGTTTTTGTCTCTTTCGATTTTTTGCGAATTAAAGAAGAAACAAAAAATGGAAATTTTTAATACAAAAAATCGATTTTTTATAATGCGATGCAAATAACTCTGAAACCAATAAGTATTTAAAAAAATGGTATTTAAACACGGTGAGCTAGAGACTTGGAACTTGGGCCGTAGGGCAGAACCCAGTGACAATGCAACATTTGATCAAAAAAAAATTCGCTAGGTGACACACGGATCGAGATAGTAAGAAAACAAATTTTAATTTGGGAATCTCCCAATCCATTTTTAACTAACTTCCCGGTTATCTAGAGACATGAAACTTGGCACTTAGTTGGAGGCCTGGTGACAATACAACTTATACAAAACAAAGTTCTGCTAGGTGGCGCGCTAGTCAAGATAACTGCAATTCTTTTTAAAAAGGGGGTAATCTTGCGATCGATTTTCGAGTAACTTCCCGATGAGCTAGAGACACGAAACTTGGGCCGCAAGTCAGAACCCGGTGACAATGCAATATTTTATCAAAAAATTCCGCTAGGTGGCTCATGTATCGAGATATTGAGGAAACTTGTTTTAAATTGGGAATGTTTCAATCAATTTTTAACTAACTTCCTGGATATCTAAAGACTTGAATACTGAAATATAGTTTAAAACTCGGTGATAGTGCAATGTTTGATCAAACAATTTGTTCTACGTAACGCACAAGTCAAACTATTTAGAAGATTAGGCCATACCTTCATGGCTAGCCTCCTGAGTGTTGCAGGCGTTGTAGAATTCCACCTCGTCAAAGGCCCAGCTCAATGCACTTCCTTGCATACTTTTAGGCGTACGCGACTTTCACCACGATTCTTTTAGACTTTGAGGTGTATGCAAATTGCACCACGATTTTCAGCTGTGCAAATTAAGTAGCTGACAAACGAGGTGGAATTCTCTTGTTATGATGCACATTCACCAGCAATGAAAATTCACCACATCATCAATTGTGTTGAACTTACTTCCTCAACAATTGTGATCATATTCACCAACAACGATTGCTTTGAACTATCCGGCTTCGCCAATTATGAGAATAATCGCCAACAAGAATCATTCACCACATTCATCCTCTTTGTCCAACTCACCCGCACACAAACATCTTTCTACAGTCACCTAAGCCGAATATAGATATAGACGTAGTACGTCCGAGCAACGCCAAAGAACGGCGTTAGGAATTACTTAAATTACTAATCAAAGTTGGAATTGCCTTTTTGTAGGCAGTACTAAAAAATTGAAAATAAAAAGATGGTAAAAAAATTTTAAGGACTAACTTTATATAAATGGACCAAAAAATAGGAGGCAGTTTTTCCTTCAATACAGACATAGTCTTGTTGAAATTTGATAAAAACTTTAACAATAGCTCTTGTAAAAGACTTTTGGGATTTAAAATTATAAAGGTAGATCGCAATCTTTCAATTTAAGGCAAAACCATGTATTTGGGATTAACTAATTGATTATTTAAAATTTAAACACGCGCTCTACCTTTATAATTTTAAATCCCAAAATTCTTTTACAGGAGCTATTGTTAAAGTTTTTTAGTCAAAATTTAACTAGACTATGTATTAAAGGAAAAATTGCCTTATATTTTTTGGTCCATTTATATAAAGGTAGTCCTTAAAATTTTTTCATCATCTTTTTATACTCAGCTGAGCAGAGCTCGCAGAGTATATTAATTTTGTTCCATAACGGTAATCCGTAACGGCATAAACTAATCGAGATAGATATAGACTTCTATATATCAAAATGATCTAGGCGAAAAAAGAAATTCATTTAGACATGTCCGTCCGTCCGTCTGTCCGCTAACACGATAACTTGAGTAAATTTTGAGATATCTTGATGAAATTTGGTATGTAGGTTCCTGGGCACTCATCCCAGATCGCTATTTAAAATAAACGAAATCAGACTATAACCACGCCCACTTTTTCGATATCGAAAATTTCGAAAAACAGAAAAAGTGCGATAATTCATTACCAAAGACGGATAAAGCGATGAAACTTGGTAGGTGGGTTGACCTTATGACGCAGAATAGAAAATTAGTAAAAGTTTGGACAATGGGCGTGGCACCGCCTACTTTTAAAAGAATGTAATTTAAAAGTTTTGCAAGCTATAATTTGGCATTCGTTGAAGATATCGTGATGAAATTTGGCATAAAATAAAAATTAGCGCTAAATAAAAATTAGCAAAATCGGATGCCGAACACCCCCCTCCCCCCTTTAAAAAAAAAAAAGTTTTTTTAAGTCAAATTTTAACAAAAAATTGAATATCTTTACAGTATATAAGTAAATTATGTCAACATTCAACTCCAGTAATTATATGGTGCAACAAAATACAAAAATAAAAGAATATTTCAAAATGGGCGTGGCTCCGCTCTTTTTCATTTAATTTGTCTAGGATACTTTTAATGCCATAAGTCGAACAAACATTTACCAATCCTTGTGAAATTAGGTAGGGGCTTAGATTATTGGACGATAACTGTTTTCTGTGAAAAAGGGCGAAATCCGTTTAAGCCATGCCCAGTTTATATACACAGTCGACCGTCTGTCCTTCCGCTCGGCCGTTAACACGATAACTTGAGCAAAAATCGATATATCTTTACTGAACTCAGTTCACGTACTTATCCGAACTTACTTTGTATTGGTGTAAAAAATAGCCGAAATCCGACAATGACCACGCCCACTTTTTCGATATCGAAAGCTACGAAAAATGAAAAAAATGCCATAATTATATACCAAAACGAAAAAAGGGATGAAACATGGTAATTGGATTGGTTTATTGACGCAAAATATAACTTTAGAAAAACTGTGCAAAATGGGTGTCACACCTACCATATCAAGTAGAAGAAAATGAAAAAGTCCTGCGGGGCGAAATCAAAAGCCCTTTGAATCTTGGCAGGAATACTGTTCGTGGTATTACATATATAAATAAATTAGCGGTACCCGACAGATGATGTTCTGGGTCACCGTGGTCTACATTTTGGTCAATATCTCGAAAACGCCTTCACATATACAACTACCACCACTCCCTTTTAAAATACTCATTAACACCTTTCATTTGATACCCATATCGTACAAACAAATTCTAGTCCACCTATAGAACTAAGGCCCACTCCCTTTTCAAACACTCTTTAATACCTTCCATTTGAAACCCATGTCATACAAACACATTCCAGGGTTACCCTAGGTTCATTTTCCTACATGGTGATTTTCCCTTATTTTGTCTCCATAGCTCTCAGCTGAGTATGTAATGTTCGGTTACACCCGAACTTAGCTTTCCTTACTTGTTATATATGGGGTATTCCATCCCATTTCGACCAATTTTGAACCCGACCCCTTTAGAATTGGCTGAAAGTTTTTCTTCCTTTTCTATTTACGAAAGACGTTTTTCAGAAGTTTTTAAATTTTTTCATCCACCTCAAAAAAAGTTATGAATTTAAAAAAAAACACCGTTTTTGTTTTCAAAACGCTATACATTTTTCAAAAATTGACCGTTTGAGATCTTTTTTTTTTTAAATTTATTTTTAAATGTACTTTTCGGAAAAAATTCAAAAAAATTGTTAAAGTTTTTTTTTGTAATTTTTCAGTTTTTCGAGATTTTTCGAATTTCGCCCTTTTTTTCTCATAAAAAACTTCAATCAATTCTGCAATCATCCCCACTAATCCCGGAGTGGGCCGAGAATTTTTTTTTTATTTAATTGAAAAAACAAACTTTAAAAATTTTTTTGTATTTTTTCCGAAAAGTACATTTAAAAACAATTTAAAAAAAAAAAAAAAGATCCCAAACGTTCAATTTTTGAAAAAGTTATAGCATTTTGAAAACAAAAAAGGTTTTTTTTTAATTCATAACTTTTTTTGAGTTGGATGAAAAAATTTGAAAAACTTCTGAAAAACGTCTTTCGCAAGCTAGAAAAAGAAGAAAAACTTTCAGCCAATTCTAAAGGGGTCGGGTTCAAAATTGGCAGAAATGGGATGGAATACCCCATATATAAAATTTTGGAAAACACAAAAACCCTGATTATTTAGTAAATAATACACTTAGAATGTTGAAATTTGACATGTGGACTGATATTGAGACTCTTGATGAAAATTTTTAAAATGGGCGTGGCACCGCCCACTTGTTATAAAATCAATTTTACAAATATTATTAATCAAAAATCGTTAAACCTTTCGTAACAAAATTCGGCAGAGAGATTGCCTTCGCTATAAGGAATGCTTTGAAAAAAACTTACGAAATCGGTTAAGGACCACGCCCACTTTTATATAAAAGATTTTTAAAAGGGGCGTGGACGAATAAAATAAGCTATATCTTTGCAAAAAATAGCTTTATATCAATGGTATTTCATTTCCCAAGTGGATTTATAACCATAAATAGGACAATTTTCAAATTTAAAAAAATGGGCGTGGCACCGCCCTTTTTATGACTAAGTAATTTTCTATGTTTCGGGAGTCATAACTCGAAGAAAAATTAACGGATCGTAATAAAATTGGGTACACAAATTTAAATTTGTAAACACTCCATTTCATGAATATATATGACCATATCTACGATAAAATATCGTCTGTGAATGATATAATACTAAGATATAACAAAGCAGAATAAATTAGAAAGAAAAGAAAAACAAACAAAAACATTGAAATTATTCAAGCAAACATATTTACTAAAATAAAATTGATTTCATAATTTTAAGCGACATAAACAAATTAGGATTATGGGATCTAAGCATCCGATTAATGGGCATATAATCAAACTAAGTTAACCTTATAATAAATACTAGTATAGCCTGTGGTCGAAATTCGACCAACGTGTATTTTTTTCAACTCAGTCTATGCATCAAGTGTTGGAAATATAGCAAACTGGTCTAACTTACTTAGTTTTTCTTTAAAAATTTGAATTTGATCTAAGACTTTGTACCTTTTGATTGTATTTTCTTAAATTTTCTACAAACTTTTCACATGTAATTATAACGTTTTGGTATGGAGCTCCTTAAACAAAAATATAAAAATTATGTAAAATCAAATGAGATTGACATATAATTATGGTGAAATTGCTTGAAATTGAATTGAAAAATTAAAAAAAATTATATGAAGTGAACAAACAGTTCCATATAAAAACGCAATAAGTGCACTTAGACTTTTTTCCGGGTTTTAATGTGATCATTGTGGAAATATGAACATTCTACTGTTCGGACATTTAATGTCGGGATTCCCATTGAGATCTATGTACGTAATTAATTTGTATTAAATTTGTACACACTCCATTTCATGAATATATATGACCATATCTACCATAAAATATCACCTGTGAACAATATAATACTAAGATATAACAAACCAGAATAAATTAGAAAGAAAATAAAAACAAACAAAAACATTGAAATTATTCACGCAAACATATTTACTAAAATAAAATTAATTTCATAACTTTAAGCGACATAAACAAATTAGGGTTATGGGATCTAAGCATCCGATTAATGGATATATAATTCAACAAAGTTAGCCTAATAATAAATATAATGGATAATATACTGCCTATGCAATACGGCCGCTATGATGCCGGTTGCCGTTTTGACCTAAAATCAAAAACATTTTTGGGACGTTTTTTTGTTTCGTTTAATATACAACCTGAAATTTTCCGACTCAGTCAAGTTGCATTTAAATAATAATAAACCAATTTGAAATAAGAGAATATATAATAAAATAAAATAAGAACTTAAATAAATTAGCGTAAAAGGCAATATAAAAAATTTAATGTTATATTTTTGTAACTTTTTTTTTTTTGTTCAGTATAAGACGTACTTTATCTAAAATAAGGATTAAATCTGCAAATGCAAAAACATTTTCGGGCAAATTTGCCATTAATTGTTATAAATAAATTAGTTAGTTTCAACAAAAGTTAACTCATTATTTGCGATTTCATGTTTTTTTGAAAACAACTAAAATAAAAAACAAAGAATCTGTTAAATAAAGGCTTATGTATTTACGTGTAAGTGAAATTTGCCACAAAAAATGGGCCGGTCAAAAATTAATTCTATTTAAGATTTTTTGGTAAGCTACAAATTATTTTGGAACAAGTTTTTAGGATTTTGGTAGAGGCTATTATAGAGAAGTGGCAACAATGGGAAACCTTGTTTTAATCTTTCAACTTGTAGCGCGTACACTTATGTAGGTTTGTGTCTTAGAGCACTTACGTAATTTGTCCAAAGATGGCACGCTTTTGTGCAAGAAAGTAAATATCCATATTTGGAGAGAATGTTGGACAAAAAACTTTTTCTATTAATTATAAACAAATAGAGTAATATTTGTTAACAAAAATAGGCCTATGCACTGCGGCTGATCTTTACGAATCGATTCATATCACTTTTATATGATTTTACGTATGCTAACTATGCGAAACCGCCTGTCAATTGTTTGTGTGGAAATTTTGTTAGCGTATTAATATATAGATAGTGGGTAATATACTGCCTATGCAATATTTCGACCTAAAATCGAAAACGTTTTTGGGTCGTTTTTTTTCGTTTAATATACAACGTGAAATTTTCCGATTCAATCAAATTGCATTTAAATAATAATAAACTAAGTTGAAATAAAAGATAATATTGTAAAGAATTTATTGCAATTTCCCTTATTTGCAATCTTCTACTAAGTTCGAAACACTAAACTGTTGAATAAATAACTCCAATATTGAATAATGGAAAAATGGCCTTTATTAAAGTACTTCACAATAAATAATACTGCTATTGCTCCCCAGATAGCGGCTTGATCAAAACCGAATTATTGCGCCTCGACTGTTGCCTTTTATACTCTCTGATTTCCTCGTTCGCATCTTCTAGGCGCTTCCATTTCCAGAATCTACTAGTTGGCCATCAGCTATCAAATTTCTCAGCTGTAACTACAATTGCACGATTTTATAGCTTCTCTCTTTGCATACTTTCGGGAGTATCTCAGATATATGCATGTAGTTGTGCGTTGCTTCTCAGCTGCGTGACATAATGATTGATTCGTTTATGTAGATACAAGTGACTGGCTGCTTTATTGTGGTTGTGACTTAATTTACTTAGCATCAGACTAGAGATGTGAGTATCACTTAGTGTCACTCATATTCGTCACAATATAATAAAATAAAATAAGAAATATCAAAATAAATTAGCATAAAAGACAATATACAAATTTTAATGTAATATATTTGTAGCAAATTTATTTATTTTTTGTATGATTTAATAATCGGGGATTGCCCGTATTGCTTTTTTTTTTTTTAATGTATGAAAACATTTATTTGAAGCAATTTTTTTTTTAATTTTTAATTTTTTGTTCGCTATAAGACGTGCTATATCTAAAATGAGCATAAAATCTGGATATGCAAAAAACATTTGGGTCAAATTTGCAATTAATTGTTATAAATAAATAAATTTAGTGAGTTTGAACAAAAGTTGACTCATTATTTCTGATTTCATTTTTTAAAGCAACTAAAATGAAAAACAAAGATTCTGTTAAATAAAGACCTATGCTTTTACGTGTAAGTAAAATTTGTCCAAAAAAAAATAGGCCGGTTAAGTTATTACTTCTCTTTAAAGTTTTTTTGTGCGCTAACAATTATTTTAGAACAATTTTTTAAGGATTTTGGTACAGACCAATATAGGTAATTGGCAACAATGGGAAACAAAATTTTATCTGAACTGAAAATGAGTGAAGCGTTACTTCATTTGAGCAACGCGACAATGTAGCATTCGGAGCTTTGTACTCAGGGGGGTTTGTGAACATAATGCGTCCTACAGATGGCAATTTCGATAGTTGCACAGCTTTTCTAATTTACAAAAAAGTTTTTCTATTAATTATAAACAAATAGAGTAATATTTGTTAACAAAAATAGGCCTATGCACTGCGGCTGATCAATACGAATCGATTCATATCTATATATATAAAAAGAAGTGTACATTTTGATTGTCACTCTATAACTCAAGAACGGATAGAAAGATTGCCATGAAATTTGTAGGATTTTGAAATCCCAAATCGGTTTAGCCATTCTTGAGTTATGATTTTTTTTTAGAAAAAATTCAAATATGTATGTAAAAGAAAGTGGTGTTAGTTACACTACGCATAACTCAAGAACGGATGACCCGATTTGGCTGAAAATTGGTGTATAGGTAGCTCAGAACCAGGGAACGGACATGGGGTACTTTTTATCCCGTTCTGGCTAGGGTCTTGAGATCAAAACGTGGACCTGGGTAATCCTGTGATATGTTTGTAGAGTATGGGTGTCAAATGGAAGCTGTTTATGAGTACTTTGATACTGGGTATTTTTCGTATCCCTGGGTGACTAGGGTCTCGAGATATAGGCCAAAACGTGGACAGGGTACCCCTAGAATGTGTTTATACAATATGGATATCAAATGAAATCTGTTGATGAGTGCCTTAGTACAGGGTAGTTTTCATACCTATTGGTGACTAGGGTTTCGAGATATAGGCAAAACGTGGACCCGGGCACTCCTAGAATGTGTTTATAGAATATGGATATCAAATGAAAGCTGTTGATGAGTGCTTTAGTACAGGGTAGTTTTCATACCTATTGGTGACTAGGGTCTCGAGATATAGGCAGAAACGTGGGTAAGGGTAACACTAGGATGTGTTTTTAAATTAGGGATATCAAATTGAAGCTGCTGATGTGTGCTTTAGTACAGAGTAAGTTTTATGCCGCTGGGTGACTAGGGTCTCGAGATATAGGCCAAAACGTGGACACGGATACACCTAGAATGTGTTTTTACATTATGGGTATCAAATTGAAGCTGTTGATGTGTGCTTTAGTACAGAGTAAGTTTTACACCGCTGGGTGACTAGGGTCTCGAGATATAGGCCAAAACATGGACCCGGATACCCCTAGAATGTGTGTGTATTATGGATATCAAATGAAAGCTGTTACTGAGAGATTTGAAGTAATTTTCATTGTGATATTCGATTTAGTCGCATCAACCTGGCAAAAGTGATAAATATGCATGCGAAGCCGAAATAAAGACATGAATTAATATACCCACATACCTATTTACATACGTCCTATTCGATTTGCCTGAAATTTGGTATATAAATTTGCCTATATTAGTATTTACGATGCTTTTTTCCGGGAAGTAGACCAGAGACGGACTGGGACTGTGATTAGGACTAGAACTGGGACTGAGGCTGAGACTGAGACTCGGAGTGGAACTGGGACTGAGACTCGGAATGGGACTGGAACAAAATACATACCACCAAGAATGAGAAAAACGTGAGAGAAGAGAAAAAGAGAAGGAAAAGACTGAGAAAGAGATAGAATGAGACGAAGATGGTTTTTAGGCAGGATGCCTAACTTTTCCGCATCTGATTGCGATCCCCCCAATGCAACTCTGCAAATCGATACTCGATACTCGACTTAATCTCTAACCACCCACACCATCACCGCCACATGCATGTGCATGCATTTGTATGTGTGCGTTTTGTCAGCACTCATGTATATGCATGTCGGGGTTGATGTGTGGGTGCCTTTCCCTCCAAAACGGTGGATTTTGCGGGTCAACGGTTGTAGCTTGCTATACAACCGGCCTCTTGGATTCTAACAGCCAACGCGTACACATCTGCCGCCAGCGATCTCTGCCGATTATCAAAGGTAATATTAGTTCTTGTATATTCAAATATCTACCAATAAAATCACAGCTATTATAACGAGAAATCTCGTCTATCTGCTTATTTCTCTATTCCATACGCATATTCTCACGGAGATCGACCCCGGTGCGCCCACCTGCGCAGGATCAGACGCACCCCAACCGAACAGATGGTGATAGACGAAGCCAAAAATACGGAGGGAGGAGTGAATACAAAGATTAGGAAAAAGTGTTGAGGGGCGAGGGCAGAGTTGGACGGAAAAGCTTTTTAAAATGTATGCAGATAGACCAAAAATTTAGGGCAGAACAACGTCTGCCGGTTCTGCTAGTAACTTTTATATGATTTTACGTATTCCTAAGTATGCGAAACAGACTGTCAATTGATTGTATGGAAATTTTGTATATAGATAGTAGAGTAATATACGGCCTATGCAATATTTCGACCTAAAATGGAAAACGTTTTTGGGTCGTTTTTTTTCGTTTAATATACAACGTGAAATTTTCCGATTCAATCAAGTTGCATTTAAATAATAATAAACTAAGTTGAAATAAAAGATAATATAATAAAATAAAATAAGAAATATCAAAATAAATTAGCATAAAAGACAATATACAAATTTTAGTGTAATATCTTTGTAGCAAATTTAATATACAACGTGATAAAAGTTAATATAAAATAAAAAAAATAAAAATAAATGTAAGGCGCGATAACCTCCTAAGAGATCTAAAGCCGAGCTTCTCTTCCAATTTGCGTCGTGCTCCTCTTGATTTTCCCTACAAATTGGCCGGACGGGACCTACATGTTGTATGCCGACTCCGAACGGCATCTGCAAGGCAGATGAGTTTTCACTGAGAGCTTTTCATGGCAGAAATACACTCGGAGCGCTTGCCAGACACTGCCGAGGGGCGACCCCGCTTAGAAAAATTTTCTTCTAATTGAAAAACCTTATTTCTAAAATTTTGATGTTGCTTTGCCCGGGGTTTGAACCCAGGGCATACGGTGTGATAGGCGGAGCACGCTACCATCACACCACGGTGTGATAATATAATAAAATAAAATAAGAAATATCAAAAAAAATATACAAATTTTAATGTAAAATCTTGTAGCAAATTTATTTATTTTTTGTTCACTATAAGACGTGCTATATCTAAAATGAGCATAACATCTGGAAATGCAAAAAACATTTGGGTCAAATTTGCAATTAATTGTTATAAATAAATAAATTTAGTGAGTTTGAACAAAAGTTGACTCATTATTTCTGATTTCATTTTTTTAAAGCAACTAAAATGAAAAACAAAGAATCTGTTAAATAAAGACCTATGCTTTTACGTGTAAGTAAAATTTGTCCAAAAAAATAGGCCGGTTAAGTTATTACTTCTCTTTAAAGTTTTTTTGTGCGCTAACAATTATTTTAGAACAATTTTTTAAGGATTTTGGTACAGACCAATATAGGTAATTGGCAACAATGGGAAACAAAATTTTATCTGAACTGAGAATGAGTGAAGCATTACTTCATTTGAGCAACGCGACAATGCAGCATTCGGAGCTTTGTACTCAGGGGGGTTTGTGAACATAATGCGTCCTACAGATGGCAATTTCGATAGTTGCACAGTTTTTCGAATTTACAAAAACACTTTTTCTATTAATTATAAACAAATAGAGTAATATTTGTTAACAAAAATGGGCCTATGCACTGCGGCTGATCAATACGAATCGATTCATATAACTTGTATATGATTTTACGTATGCTAAGTATGCGAAACAGCCTGTCAATTGATTGTATGGAAATTTTTTTAGCGTATTAATATATAGATAATACGTAAGCATTCGATGAAGTTTGAGGCCTCTAGCTGTTAAAATGGAGCAGTAATTACGAAAAGCTTCTTAGCTGAACAATCGGTTGTGGGGGATATATGCTATATATACGACCAATCTCATCCATTTTTTTTCAGACAATAATATATGCAGTATACGAAAGCATATGGTGTTGTTTGAAGCTTCAATCTGATAAATTGGGGAAGATATGACAAAAATTCTCTTTTCTGAAAGATCGGTTATATGGGGGATATATGCTATAGTGGTCGGATCCCGCCGGTTCCGACAAATCTCTAATCGGACAGATAAATATACCCGCTCACCAAATTTTATCAAGATATCTCAAAAATTCAGGGACTAGTTTGCATACAAACAGACAGATGGACATTCTTAAATCAACTCAGCTCTTCATTCTGATCATTTTGATATATTGGTGGGTCTATCTATTTTCATTTTCTATCAATTTAACAATTTTGAGATACGTGACGAAGTTAATATACCATTTCATTTTAATGAAAGATATAAGAAGCACGCCTAGTACAAATTAATGTAAAGACAGAATGCCTCAAATTGTGCGAGAGCGTGGACACATTCAGTCTATGCACCTCGCTCCGGGTGTATTTCTGCCATGAAAATCTCTCAGTGAAAACTCATCTGCATTGCAGATACCGTTCGGAGTCGGCATAAAACATGTAGGTCCCGTCGGGCCAATTTGTAGGGAAAATCAAGAGGAGCACGACGCAAATTGGAAGAGAAGCTCGGGCTTAGACCTCTTCGGAGGTTATCGCGCCTTACATTTATTTATTTTATTTTTCGCTGGGTGGTGCGAAAAAATTTGTATGTCAGCAAAAGTTACTCATAGGCCATGTACGTACGTAAGTGCAGAACTTTGGTTTGGTCTTAACATTGAATTCACAAAAAGTTAAAGCGACTGCATTGAGTGATTTAAAAGTTTTTATTAAATTTAAGCATTCCATTGTAAAAATAGCTGTCTATATGAGATGATAGACAAAAATTGTGCAGCTAAAATATTTTGAATCAGTTATTAGATTTTGAGTATGAATTGAGTGTGACAAAATAAAACTTGAAAAATTAAGCAAAGAATGATAAATTAGAGGAATGAAGAATAAAGAAAAAAGAAGGAGAGAGGTAGAGAGTATACAAAAAGAAGAGGGAGAGATAAGGAAATTATAAAAGGTAAGAATGAGAAAAATTGGGAGATACATTTTGAAGAAGATGAATAAAATCTTATATACTAACTTTGAGTAACGGAATGCGTTAAAATACACCTTTTTATTTCGATTAGTATCTGCCCAACCCGAGCAACGCTGGGTACCCTGCTTAGCGCCCACAAACTTGAGCTTTGTGTCACTTTATAAACTAAAATGAATTAACACAGTCATATCGCGCTCCTGTTTGCCATGGTTGGCTGCACTTTTTTGTCTTATACGAATTCGCAATTTCGCATTATAAATGGCGTTAACTGGCGTATAAAGACTAGCCCATAGCGGCATAAATCATTGCGTTGGTACATTAACCACTATACGGCTGGTGGTTACAGCTTGGATTTGCATTTAAGCGTACCTGGACAGAGAGTGCTGTGGAGAGTGTATATTATCCATTTGAATTTTGTTACGAAACAGAATTTATGGATATAGCTGTGATTGAAGTAAGTCAAGTCTTTGACCCTGGTCGAACTGTAAAAACAATATCATTTTGCGAAACTAAATTACTGTTTTTACAGTTCGACCAGGGTTAAAGACTCGACTTACTTCAATCACAGCTATATCCATGAATCCTGTTTCATAACTAAATTCAGATGGATAATATACACTCTCCATTTTGTCTAGTTACGCCTAAATCACGGATGTCGGTGAGACCAGCTATACTAGTGAAGAGGTTCACATCTTTATCAATCATGCAATGCCAAGCTGTAACCACCAGCCGTATAGTGGTTAATGCACGAACGCAATCATTTATGCCGCTATGGGCTAGTCTCTATACGCCAGTTAACGCCATTTATATGCGAAATTTCGAATTTGTATAAGTTAAAAAATGGCAGCTAACCACGATAAACAGGAGCGCGATATGATTGTGTCAATTCATTTGAGTTTAAATATAAAGTGGGGCAAATTAAATTTTGTGGCGCTATTTATACATAATTGGGCCTTGTGAATAAAAACTAAACAATACCTTTTTCCTCTAGATTCTATGAATTAGACACGTAATTAAGTAAATAATAAGAGCAACACCTAATTAGTAGAACAAAAAATGTTTATACAGCTTTTTAAAAACAACAAGTTCTTAGAACGTTCTTAGTGTAGGAGCTTTATTTATTTTTATGATAAGTACAAAGCGTGCACGTAATTAGTTTTATTTGTTTCTAAACTGCTGTATACTGTGTACACTGTCACTAAACCAGATTTGAGAACAGTGCTCAAGCTTAAGTAGGCTGACGTAATCAAGATCTAGTTCTAAGTGTTAATGAGGCCTTAATTTGTTATGAATTTAAATCTTACACATATTCGTAAAATTTAATGAGGTTTAGGCGATTTCTATAGGAATATAGAAATTGAGTTTACATTGCTTCAAATAAAACAACCTTACTACCCACTACCCATAATCTTCTAAAAACAGATTTAAATTTTTGGAGGTTTGGGCAAGAGAGTGGTTACCGGCAACCACGGAAAAACGTTAAAAGCGAACACAACAAGATGAGTGTGTGAACGCTATCGCGAGTTGAAAAGGGAAGCGAGACGCCTATTCAGGAAGAAGAAAGCAGACGCAGAAACGCGTGAGTGCGATGAGCTTGAGCTGCTAGCCACCAGCAATACGCCCGAAAATTTATCAAAAAATTCGGCGATAGGCGGGTGGGTTTAATTCCGGGACAAACTCTTGTAAGAACGAAAACGGCAACCTTGCAACCGATGTGCAGAGCGTACTTAGATTATGGAGGGAACACTTCTCTGCTCTCAGCGATTTACCGCACAGGGATGACGAACCCGACCCCGCAATCGATGATAATAGAATAAATGTCCCCCACCCGATTATGATGAAGTCAGAATAGCAATAACCAAATTAAAAAACAACAAGACCGCGGCCGCTGATGGATTGCCTGCGGAGCTATTCAAACAAGGTAAGGCGCATGCATCAGCTTCTTTGCAAAATATGGTCGGGCGAGTGCATGCCCGACGGTTGGAATCTAAGTGCTCTTTGCCCAGTCGACAAGAAAGGGGATCCTGTCAAGTGTATTGAGCGAAAGATTGAAGCCCACCGTGAATCGACTGATTGGACCTTATCAGTGATACTTCAGACCTGGTAAATCTACCATCGACCAGATTTCCACAATGCTGCAAATCTTGGAAAAACCCGCGAAAAAAGAATCGACACACATCACCTCTTCGTCGATTTTAAAGCCGATTTCGACGGCACGAAAAGGAGTTGACTATATGCCGCTATGTCTGAATTTGGTTTCCCCGCAAAACTTATACGGCTGCCCAAATCACGCTGAGCAATACCGTCAGCTCACTCAGAATTGGGAAGAACCTCTCCGCGCCTTTCGAAACTAAACGAGGTTTCCGACAGGGTGACCTCCCATCGTGCGATTTTTTTTTAATTTAATGCTGGAGAAAATTATACTAGCCGCAGAACTTAACCGCTCTGGAACATAAACATATATAAAAGCGTGCAATTACTGGCATATGCTGATGACATTGACATCATCGGCCTGAGCACCCGCGTAGTTAGTTCTGCTTAATCCAAACTGGAAAAAGTAGCGGTAAAGATGGGTTTGGTGGTGAATGAGGACAAAACGAAGTACTTGCTGTCATCGAGCTGTCAGCACATAAGCGCCTTGGCAACCACGCTACTGTTGGCAGCCATAACTTCGAAGTATTAAAAGACTTCGTTAATTTGGGAACCAGTATTAACACTAACAACTGCATCAGCTCTGAAATCCAGCGGAGAATCACTCTTGCCAGTAAATGCTACTTTGGACTAGGTAGTAGGTAGGCAATTGCAAATTAAGGCCTCTCTGGGAAAACGAAAATCATGCTCTACAAGTCGCTTATCGTACCCGTCCTGCTATATGGTGCAAAAGCATGGACCATGACAACATCAGATGATGCGGCTCTGAGCGGAAAGTTCGAGAGGAAAGTTCTTCGTAAGACTTGTGGGCCTCTACGCGTTGACGAGTACCAAAGAAGGTTTAATGATGAGTTGTACGAGCTTTACGCAGACATCGACATAGTCCAGCGAATTAAATCGAAGCGACTACGTTGGTTAGTCCATGTTATGCGAATGAAAGACGACGCTCCGTCCAAGAAAGTTTTTCTATCGGAACCCGCCTATGGAAGCAGAGGAAGAGGGCGGCCCCCACTCCGGTGGAAGGACCAGGTACAAAACGTTTTAAACTCCCTTGGTGTGGCCAATCGGCGGTAGCTAGCAGAACGCAGAAGCGACTAGCGCACCTTGTTGGACGGCCACAACCGTTTAAACGTTTAAGCGGCATTTAAGTAAGTAGGTAATGTAAGGACGGGACTGTGCCGAAGACCTTCTACCTTTCATGAATCGAGCTGAACAATTAAACCACATTTGCCATTGCTTTATTTGCGAATCGATAACTATAACGATTTCGTTATTCAGTAACTATTTTGTATCGATATTTGTTTATCGACGATCAGCTGTGTTGTTAAATAAACGGCAAATAAGTTGGCAGCGTTAAAAATGACGAAATTAATATTTCTGGCAACTTTAGTTAAAAAAGAAATTCGGAAATTTAATTAAATACTTTCAAACACGAAAAGCTGATTTATAAATCAAATGGCATTTGAGTACTTGGTGTACGTTTTATCACAAGATGAAGAATTACTAAGTCCATCGCCAGTGGACAGACACCTTCTTAGATTACACTTGAATGCAACGGAGTTTCGAAAGCTGTACTGACTAACCCCAGACTTGGCTCATGATATTATTTCTCAACTTGAGGGTCAATTAAGGGGTACAAGAGTAACTGTGATATCAACAGAGAAAAAAATATTAATACCGCATTTACTTACCTTTTGTTAAAATATGTAAAATTTTGCACAATAATGACTTTTAAAAGCAGTTAGTATATGGAATTTATTTATTTTGGCATTCCTTTTGTGATTTTCGCATTTTTTTGATTTCGTTAAGCTGTGCTTCCACCTTTCTACTGCTAAAACGAAATTTGTATGCCATTTATGTCGAGTCGTTAAAACTAAGTTAGTGAATAGTACAATCGTTAAGGCAAATGACAAAATAGTAAATTCCACTACTGATCAAATTTCAAAAATTCGTAATATCTGAATAATCAGCTGTATGGGATATATAACATATAGCCTAATTGATTGGTAATCCTCATAGAAAGTTTCACGATTCTTGCTATCTACATGATATAAATATGAAGATGATCCCCATACCGAGCTTGACGATTTTTTCAGAAACAATGTGTGCCTAAAATGTACCAATTTTTTCAACATATCTCAAACATTGAGGGACTAATTTGGGTCCTAACGGGTAGACAGACGGACATACCTTAATCAACTCAGCTCGTCATCCTGATCATTTCGGCATACTTATTGTGGGGTCTGTCTGTTCTCCTTAATGGGCTGAAAGTATAACTAATATTTTTCAAACTTTACCCCCGTAATAGAACAATGAGTTTTTGGTTCCGTATGGTGTTGATATTGAAACGCTGGACCGACCTATTCTTATTGCTTTTAAGATCACCTGATACATGATCTATAGTTAAAGAAGATTGTGTATGTAATGCGGACTTTAGTTTAGAAGAACTCTCTTTTGGTGATGGTGGACTGAATGGCCCTGCCGTAAAGTCGTAAGAACTAATTCGAAAGCAACTTAAAGGCTATGGAATCCTTACTCCCCTGAGCATGAGAACGGAACGGAACAGTTGTCTATTATTTTCTAGTTGTCATTGCCTCAGCAACTTTGCTCCGTTCGCATTTCAACCATGTTTACCTCGATTTCCTCTATTTTCTATGGGAGTTCTTTTAACTTTATTTTGTCCGCAAAATTCATGCGCTGTTCAGTTTCAATATTTAAAGCCTTTCTTTTCGCTAAACCATTCTTATAGAAGTCAATACATAAATACATATTTGTAATTGATTGATCTCTTCTTACACAATCATATAAATGTAGCATTGATACAGAGTTATAACGATTCGAAGTTTGCAAAGATAGTACTTTCCAAAACCCTTGTAATAGGTGTTGTTCTGATACCAACTCGTATTCGATACCTGTGTTCATTTTAAATATTCGAGAAATGTAATTGAAAGGCTGTCTTAACAGTTGCGCTGTACCATCATACAATTTCTCACTGGGAATCTTAACATTTGTTCGACAGCCCTGCGCAGTGTTTATTCGTTGCTGTCTCACTAACGACTGAACTAGTGATGGAACGATATTTCACTATCGGTGATTGCATCGCCGCGAATGAAAAATATCTATAGTAATAGCTATTGTTTTAATTTATTAAAAATCCGATTTAACACTGAGTGAAAGATGAGAGCAAATTATAGTAAAAAAGAAATATGGCAATTTTATGAGCCCATAAAGGAAACGCATGCAAAGCCCGGTTATAATTGTAAAAGTTCCCGTTCATATAAATATTTCATGAAGTGTATAAAAGAGATTAAATAACTGATTTTTTTTTTTGTTTTCAATTATAAATGACGCCAAATAGACCTAGGTCTTTAAACTTGGTCTAAGATTGGTTGCCTGTGTAATTCCTAAGTTAATACTTTTAGGCAGTAGCCGTAAGCAGTTTTATAAAATTTGTGTTTTTGATGGAAAAATAAAAGAATTAAAGAAATATATATCGCTTGTCTTATTGTAAACAGATGTAACTGAAAATTTCAATTTTTTGGGAGAATGCAGTTCAAGTTTTGTCATATTATATTGTTGAATTCTCCGGCTAATTTCTAGGGCACTGAAGTGGGTGGCTAATTTTCTGTTAAAAAATATTTTTATAATAGTTTGAAGAATTTGCTATATTTTTGCTCTGCATTTTTCATTTAAAATTAGTTCACTTTACTATAAAAACATTAAGCAGCCAAATACAACTTTCAGAATAAATTCATACGGAGTATTTCTGAATACATCGGTGTAGTATACAAATAATAGTAAATAAATCATGTTTTATACAGATTTATTTCGGATTGATTCATCTCACATTTAAAAATCAAAGCATTTTCAATTAGCAAAATTTATAAAACAAAGATGCATAGACATCTATTTCCGCTAGTTTCATGTCATTGAGTGTAATACGGGACTGAACATAATGTCGTCAGCCAGTTAATAATATTGTATCATAATATCTCAGAAACTTTGAATTTCACATTACATTAGTTTACAATAAAAGGTACATATTTTTTTCTTGTTATTCCAATTTTGGTTCATATATTCTGTATACTAAACTAAATTAATGTATAACATTCAATCTACTCCGGTAAACAAACATTCCTTTTTTTATATCCAAGTATACAAATTGCAGTTTCGCTTATTAAAAATAAATTAAAGCCAGCTATAAAAAATAGCCGCGACTCAAAAATAACTATCACCATTTTCAGTGATACTTCAAAATAGCTGTATCGGCCATCACTAGACTGAACGATGGAGAGTAAGAGTATGTGTGAAGCAAGTCTGGCTCAATTGAGCTATGGCGTGCCGACCACTAGCAGTAAATTTTAATTGTAAGCGTATTGGTGAGAGCTAAAAAATGAGCATCCCAGCAGGAAAATAAAGTTAGGCCGGCAACCCCCATTTATTAAAAATAGTTTTATCAAAATTTTTGGAAAATTTATTCTTGATTCAGAAATATTTTGAAACATTCCCAAGTCGCTATATTAATAAAGTTGTAGTCGCTTCGAAGGGCAACCGATATTTTTCATTGTAAATGCACATGAAACTTGGATTATCAAAGCGTCTTGACACAACAAATAGTGCAAAACTAGTGGCAACCCCTCGCTTAAAACACCATATCTCCTTAACTAATACGGGTGCCGCAATCAAAGAAGTGCCGAATGTTTAAAAAAAGTGGCTCTCGTAAAAAAAAAGACATAAGTACAGTTTCATACATGATCAGAACGAAAAAGGTGACAGCTGTTTTGATTATACCTTGCAAATCTCTTTAAAGCCTTTTCTTCCGGAGATGAGATTCGAACTCAGGCTCCTGCGATGATTGTACTGTTGACATACACATTCAACAAAAACCATGCCTTTGTTTTTGTGCAATTTTTCGCATAGGTTTATTTGTTGGAGAATCATACTTTGTCTGTTAGCTCGTACCTCGTTGTTAGCGGTTCATTTTAAGAACGAGTTTGCTTTGTTGTGTTTATAAAAATACAGAGAACTAACCAACGACGTTGGATTGCAAAGTTTCAGTCACAAAATTCATACATTTTTTTCATAAATTATCGAAAAACAAAAAAATAATTGAGTTAACGAAATTTGATAAAAACTACCAATTATATTTTCGTGCTCGCTGCTGTGCACACCTTCAATGCTTATTAACTTATAAGCATAATTATCTAGTTATTTGCTTAAAGCTCTTTCAAACGTAATACAAAGCCCAATCTGCTTTATACCACGCATAAACTATCTTCGAGCTCAAAGAAATTCAATACTTAATGACATTTTACGCTTAATGGCACAAATGTCTACAGCCAGTATTTAAAATTGAAGGTTAGGTAGCTACTCCGCAGTGGAACGAAAAACTGGCTCGAAAAATACTACATAGTTTACAACAACACCTTTTCCGACAGTACTTTAGAAAATATCATATTGATTTTTGAAAACATAATCTGATTTCATAAAACGTCAGTTAAATTATAGAACGTATGATATGTACTTTAGAAAGAATCAATTCGATTTCGAAAAGCTTGAAAAGTACTTTAGAGAAGTCTAATGTACTTGAGAAAAAATCAAAAGTACTTTAGAAAATATAAAATGTACTTCAGAAATTTTCAACTTTACGTTCAAGAAGAGCAAGCTCATATTCTTATTTTTTACATTATCTTAATATATAAAAAACACGTGTCACAGGTTTGAGGCCAATGGACTCCTAAACTACTGAACCGATTTTGAATTTGTTTTGCACCCCGTGTGTAGTTTGATCTAACTTGAAATATAGGATAGGTATATCTCAGTTTATAGTCGCAATATTATTTTATTACAATTTTTTTTATTTGTTTATACGTAATAATAAAATGTTACGTATACGCAGTGGTGCACCTCTTTTCAGTTGGTATGGATATATTTGTGCCCGTGCTTATTTAACTTTACATACATATAATATATATATATAGCACATCGCCAGGGCTAGCGAGAGGGGGGCCCGGGATTTGAGGTACTAAGACTTTTTAATTCAGGAGAGTAAGCCGAATTTCAAAAGCAACGAATATCTGCATTTCGTTTTAATATTATAGTGAAGTGTGAAAAATAAAAATCTATATATATTAAACTGAAGAGGGGGTGCTATAACCCAAACGGCAATAACCCAAATTTGTGTTATTGCTCAATCGAATGTGAAATAACACAAACTTCGGTTGTTGCATCATTTTTGGGAAATAAGCCAAACTTTCTTATTGGGACATTTGAGCAATAAATCAAAACGCCGACATGGTCGTTTAGCGGCTGATGGAACATATTCAAAAAAAGCGAAGCACGTGATCTTATATTCCAAATTTTAATTTTATTCTGTGATAACGTGCACTAATCTCCACGGAATTAACGTCATTGACGCCAATTCGCATGCCAAAAGCGATTATATAATCCAAATTTTTATTTTTATTATTTTTGTTATAACCTGAAATCAAAAAACTTTATCTCATGAATTTGGAACTTATTGAAAAAAGCGCCGCAGGCGAAATTCTGCGTAGAACACCTTGGCATGGCGTAGCCCAGGGAAGGACGGAGGGAGGAGTGAATAAAAGGATTAGGAAAAAGTGAAGAGGGGGGAGGGAAGAGTCAGACGGAAAAAGCTTATTAAAATGTATGCAGATAGGCCAAATTTAGGGCAGGACAACGTCTGCCGGGTCTTCTAGTTATTAAAATAAGATTTAAAAAAATGCATATGGTTTTAAGGTACATTTTGTCAGCTTAATATGAAAATGTGCTAAGTCAACTTTTACGAATTTTACAGGAGACAAAAAAAAAAAAAATTAGTAATTTTTGAAATAACCTTTTTTTTACACTGTGAATGAGGATACCTTAGTTGCAATATTTTTGAGTATGGAAGCTTTGAAAAAGATAAATAAAAGTTATGTATGTTAACCCAGCAGCTATTTTAGTACAATTTCCGCACTCAAAACAAAATTGTCCTCCTGACTTTGAACTTTTTACTCAATATGTTTTCCCATCACTCCCCCCCCCCCCCCCCCCCCCTTTAATGATTGAAATATAACACTAAAACTATATATTTCACACAAAATACTAATCATTTGTCAAACTATTTCTAACGGTTCTGATCTGGACTCTTTTTTCCGGATGGTGCGCAGACAATAATTTATTTTTAAATTCAAACAAATGCTGTGTTGTGTCTTATTCTAAAAAGACAACTGTCACATACTTTATCTACAAACTAAATGCTAAATCTCTTATCCGTTGTCAAGAGATTTAAGACTTGGATGTCATTTTTGACTCCAACTTCTCATTTTCTAGTCACATTGACTTCATTGTTTCAAAATTTGTTGCAATGGTTGGGTTCAGTTGACGTAACACCAGTGACTTTAAGGACCCTATGACGTTGAAGGCACTTTATATATCCTTGGTCAGAAGTAGTCTTGAATATTGCTCAATAATATGGAATCCTTTCTATGAATCTAATTCCTATAAAATTGAGAAGGTTCAAAACTTTTTTACAAAAATTGTTTTACGTATGCTTCACGGCCACCCATCATATACCAGCAGGCATAAATTGCTTGGTCTTCAGGCTTTGCATGACAGAAGAACTTTTATCTCACTCATGCTTGCCTATAATGTAATAAACTTTAGCACGAATTGCTCGGATTTATCTAATTTGTTCATTCCATATATTATAATGCGTGATCTTCGGCATAATAGATTATTTATCGAAGTAACTCATAAAAGGAATTATGCAATGAATGAACCTATAACTAGGACTATAGATCTAGCAAATCGATTCATTATTGTAATTAATTTAATAACAGCTTATATAGCTTTAAGCTGGAATTGTTTTCTATTTTAACCTAGTCTGTAAGAAAGCATGTAGTTTTCGACATGTAAGAACATAAACATAAACATGTCCCAATTGGGTGAATCCAACTTCCCTCTCAAGGGGTTACAAGCGCAATATATAGCTTCTCCAACCCAATTATCAACCTCACGTACCCGTGGCGAATCCTGTTTCATTGACAGCCGAGGCTCTGGCGACCCCAAGTTCCTCATGGAAGTAGGGGGTGGGGAGGACGTTATGGTCTAGAGTGTTTAATGTGGTCATATAAATCGTTCCCGAGATGGTCGGGCTAGTACCTTAATAGTGCTTTGTTACCGAAATTTACCGGATCTATATCCGTCAAAGGACCATCCACATCGGTAACACTCCCCAAAGCCGTCGGTGAGTATCTTTATCGTTAATACAACAACAACAAAGCATGTACTTTTAGACTGAAAGAATTAAATAAATAAGTAAATGCGCGCACAAAGAAATGACTTGTAATTCAGATTGATATTATTGACAGGTTGACTTACCACATTCTTTTTAACGGCTGACGACTTAGCACATTTACACATCTTTGCCCAAAGCCTGTAAAAATGAAAAATGAAAATTTTTTTTTGTGATCGATCTATTTTGAATTCTGTTTTAAAACTGGATTAAAATAAAATTTTTCAAAAAAAGTGACTTAGCACATTTTCACATTAAGCTAACGATTTGATATCTTCGAAGGAACTCTTGATTCATTCTAAAGTGAATTTATTATTTTCTAAAGTAGAACATTTTACTGTTCCAAAGTCTAAATGATACTTTCTGAAATCAAATCTTTACATACCCCGCTGTACACTTGAAATGCTGTTGTTGTTTGTTTTGTGTTCTTAATAGTGTTACAAGGCGCGCAATAACACATATGGTTCTATTCTGAACTAATTTTCGTTCAAAAGAAGCAAAAAGGATACAGAGCCTAACACCGATGACCTTGAGCGGGTAATAAAGCAGTTTTCCTTCAGATATGGGGATTTTCCTTCTGTTTATTTTAAAATAAAGATATAACAGAACAATAAAAATACGTTGGTACAAAACTATTTTTCGCTACGATTTAACTTTTTATTTTTGCCTACGACCCTTTTTAAAGTCATTTATATAAAAGTGGGCGTGGTCCTTAACCAATATTATCCATTTTTACGAGATATATTTCCTGCTATAAGGAAAATATGTGTACCCAATTTTATTACGATCCGTTAATTTTTCTTCGAGTTATGGCTCCCGAAACATAGAAAATTACTTAGTCATAAAAGGAGCGGTGCCACGCTCATTTTTTTAAATTTGAAATTTGTCCTATTTGTGGTTATAAATCCACTTGGGAAATGAAATACCATTGATATAAAGTTCTTTTTTGCAAAGATATAGCTTATTTTATTCGTCTACGACCCTTCTAAAAATATTTTATATAAAAGTGGGCGTGGTCCTTAACCGATTTCGTTAATTTTTCTTCAAAGCATTCCTTAAAGCAAAGCCAATCTCTCTGCCGAATTTTGCTACGATAGGTTGAACGATTTGTGATTTATGATTAATAATATTTTTAAAATTGATTTTATCACAAGTGGGCGGTGCCACGCCCATTTTAAAAATTTCAATCAAGAGTCTCAATATCAGTCCACATGTCAAATTTCAGCATTCTAGGTGTATTATTTACTAAATAATCAGGTTTTTTGTGTTTTCCAAAATGTTATATATATAACAAGTAAGGAAGGCTAAGTTCGGTTGTAACCGAACATTACATACTCAGCTGAGAGCTATGAAGACAAAATAAGGGAAAATCACCATGTAGGAAAATGAACCTGGGGTAACCCTGGAATGTGTTTGTATGACATGTGTATCAAATGGAATGGTATTATTAAAGAGTATTTTAAAAGGGAGTGGGCCTTAGTTCTATAGGTGGAAGCCATTTCGGGATATCGGCATAAAGATGGGCCAGGGGTGACTCTAGAATTTGTTTGTAAGATATGGGTATCAAATGAAAGGTGTTAATGAGTATTTTAAAAGGGAGTGGTGGTAGTTGTATATGTGAAGGCATTTTCGAGATTTTGACCAAAATGTGGACCAGGGTGACCCAGAACATCATCTGTCGGGTACCGCTAATTTATTTATATATGTAATACCACGAACAGTATTCCTGTCAAGATTCCAAGGGCTTTTGATTTCGCCCTTTTTTCATTTTCTTCTACTTGATTTGGTAGGTGTGACACCCATTTTGCTAAGTTTTTTTCTAAAATTATATTTTGCGTCAATAAACCAATCCAAATACCATGTTTCATCCCTTTTTTCGTATTTGGTATAGAATTATGGCATTTTTTTAATTTTTCGTAACTTTCGATATCGAAAAAGTGGGCGTGGTCATAGTCGGATTTCGGCCATTTTTTACACCAATACAAACTGAGTTCAGATAAGTACGTGAACTGAGTTCAGTAAAGATATATCGATTTTTGCTCAAGTTATCGTGTTAGCGACCGAGCGGAAGGACAGACGGTCGACTGTGTATATAAACTGGGCGTGGCTTTAACCGATTTCGCCCTTTTTCACAGAAAACAGTTATCGTCCAATAATCTAAGCCCCTACCTAATTTCAGAAGGATTATTAAATGTTTGTTCGACTTATGGCATTAAAAGTATCCTACACAAATTAAATGAAAAAGGGAGGAGCCCCGCCCATTTTGAAATTTTCTTTTATTTTTGTATTTTGTTGCACCATATAATTACTGGAGTTGAAAGTTGACATAATTTACTTATATACTGTAAAGATATTAAATTTTTTGTTAAAATTTGACTTTAAAAAAAATTTTTTTTTAAGTGGGCGTGTTCGTCATCCGATTTTGCTAATTTTTCTTTAGCACACATATAGTAATAGGAGTAACGTGCCTGCCAAATTTCATCATGATATCTTCTACGGCTGCCAAATTACAGCTTTCAAAACTTTTAAATTACCTTTTGCCACACCCATTTGTCCAAAATTTTACTAATTTTCTATTTTGCGTCACAAAGTCAACGCGCCTACCAAGTTTCATCGTTTTATTCGTCTTTGGTAATGAATTATCGCACTTTTTCGGTTTTTCGAAATTTTCTATATCGAAAAAGTGGGCGTGGTTGTGGTCCGACTTCGTTCATTTTAAATAGCGATCTGAGATGAGCTCCCAGGAACCTACATTTCATCAAAATGTACTCAAGTTATCGTATTTACGGACGGACGGACGGACATGGCTAAATGAATTTCTTTTTTCGCCCAGATCATTTTGATATATAGAAGTCTATATCTAAGTTATCTCCCGTCTCGTGGGAGATGTAAAAAATTTAAAGGTGCGGAGGAACTCACTGTCCTCCGATACTTGTGAACTGAAACAAGGAACGATTTCAGATTAACGTCACAACTTCTTTATTCGTGCCACTTGCACGCTAATTAACTACTACTACCCTAAACATACGTTGCAAATTACTTAAATAACTTCTTAGCCTAACTAAAATGTTTACATTGCAGTTCCCATGCTTTACCCAGAACTGCTCGCGCGTGTAGACAGGAATTGCTGATATTGCAGTTCCCATTATTTCAATAATTTCGATACCTGATCCGATCGTTGGTTGCGCGTCTGCCGCTTCAGCGAATTTATGCAATGAACTGTAAGTAGATCGATACGGTCACATGCCTGGCAACGTGAGTAAAGGGTGCGCCATTAGTTAGTATTGGAACTACAGGTGGGATAACTCCTCCCCCTTTAAAGATCTGCGTCTCGTAGATCAAAAGTTGAAAAGCGTGAGGGGGAGAAATTTTGTAAGGAGTGATTGCGACCTTTTGGTGATGATTTAGTACTGACGCTTGTGACTGGCAGGCTAGGATCTGAGCGATAAAATTCAGGTGCAGATTTGTCTTAGGAAATCCTATTTATGCTAATGTTTCCCGTCCAATGCGTAGGAATTTGAAACGGGGGAAGGTCTAGTTTCTTTGTGTAACATCCCCACAGCGTTCCGGCAATAAGGGCTATTGCGGAAATCGAGATAGCCTCTGTAACGATAGAAAAATTTATATTTTCATTGACATAACCTAGATACTTAACATTCTCCATTGTGATGTCGTAGATGTACTCCAAGTTCACTTTCATGGTATGGTTTTTTATGTTAGAAAGTACGGCTGGGAGGGCGTGTGCGGTAACAGCTTCATTGCTGGAAAATTCCTGATCGCCAATCTTGATTGTCTCGATGTTGAATAGAATTACGTATGTGCCATTAATCGTATTTGTGGCATTGTTGCTCCTTATTATGCCCTGGTAGTTTGAAATGAAAATGTTGTTTTCGTTTACCAGCTCTATATGGGATCCGTTTCGTCTAATAAATTGACAACTAGCAGCCACACCTTTTAAGAGTCATGGCAGGCAGCTGTTTTCTTCCAGCGCAATCAAGGACTCGGAGCTGCATACTGTGGATGAGCCGATAACCATGCAATCCTTCGTCAACCCGTATGTCTCCTCTTGATTGACCAGCATTCTATCGAACGGTAGGTCCACTTGTTTACCAGCGTAGATTCCAGCGCGGGTAATCAGAAGATTGTATTTACTGGCCGCCAATTTCGGCATCGATAGGACGTAGAGTAAAAGTGTCCCGTTTGTGAGGACCGATGGTTGGCCATATTCGATTGTCTCAATTACATTCTGGTACGGGAGGGTTTCTGTTTCGGATAGGATTTGGTTCACCTCGTCTATGTCTAACAAGTTGGTATTAACAATTCCTCGCTTTGCCAATTGACATGCTCGCACAAATTCGTTGACCTCTTCGCGAACGAGGACGATGTTGCGAAGTGCGCTTTGCTCGAATTCGATTCCTTCTGTTTCCTTTACTACGTAGTTGGTGCGGTTAACCACTTCTTCAATTTGTTTCAATACTTCTTCGGTGGTTGTAAATAGCTTTCTTTTGACTTTATATTGATGGTTGTTGTTCGCTATTATCTGGTTTTGGCTTTGGAGGATGTTATTCCAATCTGTTGCATCAGGCGATCCTGCCAGCCATTTCCATGCTGACCCAATCCACTCAATGGATCGGGTGACTCTAGTCTTGCTTGTGCTTCCCATCAACTCTCCGAGTCGTTCGAGTGTTTGGTTGATGTAGTGCTGGGCTAAGAGTTGCTCGTTGGTTCGTTTGATTAGATGACTTGCTAATTTATCCATTTGAGTCACCATCGTGGTATATTTTTGTAGGTCGATGACGTTTATGAGTTTGAATGAGCCCCCTATGATCCACCCATCTCCGCTCTGGATGGTTATTATTGGGGCCTTGTAGTTAAATATGTGTAGTGCGCTGATGGCTGATGCCAGCAGTGGGAATCTGCAACACAAGATGTTAATTCTAATTTAATGTAGTTAGTAGTTGTTATGTTCTAAGTAAGTTTCGGTTATCTATTTAATAAAAAGGAAAAATGTTATTGATAGTAGGAAGGTATTATTAGTAAGCGGAATTCTTAAGATTAGATTGGTTATCATTAAACTAGCGTTACTGTTTTAGTTTAGGATTTTCGCCTTTCTAGCGATGTTAATTTGTTAATGTGTCAGTGGTTTACAAATTATGATTAGTGGGGAAGATTAAAATAAAATTTAAAAATTTTACTTTATACTGTT